>NW_027321645.1:0-2137 GCF_032062135.1 Pyxicephalus adspersus | reverse complement strand
AAGCACCCATTTGCACTGTTAGACAATTGTTAAATGTAAAATGTCACATGTGTTTTCATACTGTTTGTACTTGATATTAAGGGAGAATTTTTTGTCCTCCTTTTTGTTTTGTTCATATACGTGATATTTTCTTTTATGTACTGACTTTTCAAAAATTCTAATAAAACTGATTGAAACAAAAAAGTATAGCCGTATTATGTGATATGTGTGATATCAGGAATTTATTCATGCAGAACAAGCAACATTGCTAGTCTTTTTCATATCACTCAGACAAACAGTTTCGGTCATCATGAGGGCACTTACATAGTATGATCTTTAAGAGGTCGATGGCTCTCTTCTCCTGGATGTATAGTGATTCCTTGACCCATTTCCCAGTGGAAGGCGGCATCTCTGCGAAATGAGCTGGCTCCGGGCTGAAACCAGTGGCACATACTGCCATTTTCAAAGCTGCAGTATTCTGAAACTTAGAGGTGAAGAAGGCATTAGTTAGTGGTTAGTATAATTGTGAGCTGTACTGGGGCTTCTATTCTGGTGGTATAAGGTCCAGTGGTTTGTAAGGGGAGTGGCTATGCTTGAATGGCTGTAAAACAAACCATCATTGACCTCTGTAGCCGCAAACACTGGGGAGAAATTCATCTTCAGCAAAAGTACTGAAGTTGTTCAAGTTCTTATGGGCTTAGCTCATCTTCCATCAAACAGATGTAACTCCTTTTCCGGTGCTTAGGTTTTTGTTAAAATGTTCATCACAGAAAATGTGCACATTATTGCATACTTATCTGCCAATGTGTTCCCTCTAGTGCTGCAAATTCTGTGAAGTCTCTCAACGGCTGGTTTGAAGTCATTGACCATCTGGTCAGGCTCTGTGGGAGGTCTATGAAAAAGGGGGGGGCCACTTAATCTTGGCATGTAACTATGTTAGGCCTGTACACTGAGCTCCACATGCAAGGCAAAGGTTGAAGGGTCTATAGCAAAAAAGACATATTTTGCCAGGAAAAAAACCTTCTGGGCCAGCAGGAATAAAAAATATGCAATGGGGATGCACCTGCTCAAGTCAACTGTATGTTTTGGTCTAAGGGAAACATAAGAAGCTCTTTTACTTACATCATCCCTCATTCCCTTTTTGCTGGATCCTTGGTGTTCCAACCTGCAATGCAGGTGTTTTGGTCTTAAGCCCCTCAGAGGTGAGTTGGAACAAAGAAATACATTATGTAAAATGGCTTTTACATCTTCTCTGAACCTAAACATGCATTTAACCTTTACAGTGTAGGGTAGACCCACTGCAAGGCAAATACAATTTCAGTAATAATTAGGAAGCTCCCCCACCCAGCAATGACTAGTCAACTGAGCCTATTCTGCACTCCTTCTTAGGAGTAACTCAGTAGCTCAGCTCTCCCCTGCTCTGCTATATTAGCAATACTTCAGCAGCTATACTTACCCTCCAAACTGTCAGTCAGTAACCTTCAAGACTTCTAAAATCTAGTTTAAACATAAAATAGGAGCTCTGTGAGAGGATGCAGAGTACGTTGAGATTTTAAGTTCCCGCTGAGAAGGGGAGCAGGTCGAGCTACACTGCTTAGAGAACTGACTTTGATGACTTCAGTACTTTCGCTTTGAGGATGAATTACTCAAATATCAGCTCATTTACTGCTTGTTAATATGTAATTATAAGAATTTGCTACAGGCAAAAAGATAAATACTGTATGAAAAATTAGGATCGCTACAAATACAATGTACCTTGTATGCTTTTGGGAAAGGCTTTCCATGCAGAGGCTGGGCTATAGGATATGGTGACCAAATATTTACCAGAAATGATGACATTTTTTACACAGTAGCATTTTTCACTTACCACAATGAGCTTCATCAGAGCCATCTGGGCAGTCGTCTCTGAAGTCACAAAGCTTGGAGATGTGTATGCAGTGCCCGCTTGACCTACAGACATGCTCATCAGCTGTGCAGTTGTTTGCAGGAAGTGTCGCCACAGTAGAGGTTCCCAGAGGGGCTGGGGCCCATGTTGGCAAAATGCCTACAGATATAAGAAAAACATTTATGTTCTGTAGGGTTTAATAAAACAATAGAATGAGATATGAGTTTAATCTATATAATAAATTTTGAATTTGTTGAGGATCCTAACACTTGG
>NW_027321644.1:0-2137 GCF_032062135.1 Pyxicephalus adspersus | reverse complement strand
AAAGAGCTAATTCCTCCTCTCCCGCTCTCTTTCCTTTTGGTGTTCCCCAAGGATCAGTTCTTTGAACACTTCTCTTTTCTCTCTATACCTCCTCTACTCATCATGGATGGCTGACAGATTTCTGAAACTCAATATGAATAAAACAGAACTCATCATCTTCTCTCCCTTAAATCCCAAATCTACCCCTGACATATTTCTAACTGTTAACAACACTGTTATTCGTCCCTCCCTTCAGGCACGTTGAGCTAATTAAGAATATACTAATGATCAAAACCTCTGTGCCAATGCCACTACATTGATACTAATCTAAAAGATTTCTTGTGGTAGACAGACCCTCTCCCATGACAGGATATCAGTAGGAAAATTATTTGGTAGTAATGGAGTTTTGGATTGGAACTCTCTATGTTATCCCCTAGAACATTTTAGCTACTTGAATTTAGCATTAGCTTCCCCTGACTGATTTCCAATTACTCCACTCAGGTGAGAAGCCATCACTCAGGTTAAGGGGCTAGATATTAATGTAAATGTAGACAATGACAGCACTTATGACCAAGGACCATCTGGGTAAGGGATAAAACTAGTAACTTTTTATTTCTAAGCCTAAGCTTTAATGCCCTGATTTATTAAAGCTCTCCAAGGCTGGAGAGAATACACTATCACCAGTGCAGCTGGGTGATCCAACAAACCTGGGATGGATCTGGTCCAGGATTCAAAGCATTTGCTAGCAAATAGCAAATGACATTGAAGAAATGACGTGTTTCATGTATTAAATCCGCTTCTTCAGGAAAAAGTGGAAGACAGAAATATCTAAAATTAAAATATTAGATCTTTTACCATCAATTGTCTCAATTCAACAGTACTAAACAATTCAATTTCAAACAATTGTCTTTTTTTCTCTTCAAATATGGATACACCTGATTTCTGTAGGCAAGAACAGCAGTATTTTGAACTTTGGTTAACTCGGCAGTAAATTCATTATCTAGTAAAATAGAGAAATCCAGAGAAATATCTAGTAAAATAGAGAAATTTAATTTCAGTTTATCAACAATGATATCTATCATGTGCCCATAATTAAGAGAACATTATAAGTGCTAAAGTGAATTATGTCAAGTTAGTGCCAAGTAGCATTGCTGCTCATCAAAAATAGTTAAATCAACCATGACCCTTCACATCTCCAATCTTTGGGGTGTAGTAACATACCGACACATATTTAGCTAAGGATAAGTAACCAAACATCTTCAACATCACAGAACTAATTCAGCTTTATATGACAAGCTACAATTGGTTATACTTTGACTTGTAAAATTGAGAACCTTCCCAAACATTTTTGGGAATATATTCAGTGTAAAAGGATTCACATAAGGTTAACCTCCTGGGCGTTTCACTGATATCAGGATTTCTGTACCAAAAGTGGTACACTGTTTTTCATGAATTTTTTTTTTGAATTGTAGACCTGTAACTTACAGAAATATGGGCAAACAAGGGTCTAGTAGATATCCTGAATATAAGCCTATTCCTTAATAAAACATTTTACATAATGATAGATTCAACAATAAATTAAAAATAAAACAACAATTCCAACTATCCTATAAATTCTAAGCCAGGAAACCTTGTCACTAGCACAAGCAAAAATGTAAAGAAGTCCAGCTTATAGATCTGACTGACTTAAAAGAATGAAAGCTTTGACTTTCATGCCAAACGTCTTTACAAGACGTTTCATCTGAAAACATATACAAATGCAGCATGCGAGGCCATTATTATACTAGTGTCATGATCTTGTAATATATCTGCCAGAATGTGGTTAATGTACTGTGCATGAAATAAATGAAGCTAGATGTCAGTCTGAGAAACGAAACATAAAATACTTCTGTTAACTCATTTACATATGCCATCAATACTTTAAAGGAGTGACAAATCCAAGAAAGATCTATACCCTTGCAGGACTGGCAATGATATGTTGATTGCCCCTTTTACTGTATATACTGTATACTGTATGTATCTCACTTTTAGAATACATTATAAACTGCAGGAAGAAATATAACCAGTATAACAAAAAACCTGTATGGGCTCTATTTATAAAACAAGGAATCTGACATTTCCTCAAACATCCCCTCAAAGGAATGTTTGAGGGAATGTC
>NW_027321643.1:0-2138 GCF_032062135.1 Pyxicephalus adspersus | reverse complement strand
CGACGGTAGTACATTGGTTGCAAAGGGTTGCTGATATATATCACATGGAGGATATGATATCCACTGACGCTAAGAAAGCGGAAAAATTTGCACAGACTTGGTACCACTGGATCCACTTTATCACTACTGAGGAATATTGCCGTTTGTTACGACCACCCGCCTGGTCAGCTGGTCATTCCCCACTTTAACCCCCCCCCCATCTTCCCTTTTTCTCTTTTTTTTTATTCTTAACTCCTTTTTTTTAATTAGTTACTTTGTTTGTTCTTCTTTTATTTTTCTTTTCTTATAAAAATGTTTTTGAAAACTTTAAGATATCATGGTTCCTGCTACTGATACAGCACAACGGGTTGGTTACAATGTTTGTATTTCTATGCGGTTGGCTGTTAAGCCACAAGCTTGAAGATATGTATTGTTAGAACCTAAACTTGCTGTATGTTCTTTTTTGAACTGTATGTTTCGACCACTTTATTTTATTTTATTTGTATGTACCTTGATGTCTTTTAATAAAAATAATTAAAAAAAAAAAAAAAAAGTACATTTTATACAAGTAAGGATGTGAAGGCATTAGCACTATAATGGTTATATGGAACAACATAAAAAGCTTACCTGACAAAGCTGCACTGCTCCCCGCCTTGCTGTAATAAAGACATAGTTATCAAATGCAGATCACATTTAATAAATGTGCACTAAATATATGCATATCTCTGTGTGAAAAGGGGGATGACTAGTAGTGCCATATGGGCTTAACTTTCACAGTTGCCGCAGTTCAAATCTCCTAAATAGGTTCATGATGCAGTGCTTATTATGTCTTCTGTGCAGGAAGTTTGTTGTGTTATGGCAATGCAGATTTCAACTCCAGGCTAATGAGGCAAAGGTACTGAGAAAAGTGTGTAATGAGTGAGGTTTTGCATCATATTGCCATCATATTACAGTGCTCTTTTAATCTGCATAAAGGTTGCACTATGGCTATAGCCCTTCTTGGTAGTATTTAAGCTTGCCTATCCCCTCCCAAACATTCTTATTGTATAGCAGCTTAATAAATTAAAGGATGAATAAAACCCCATCTATATGGTCAATGGAGTTCCTGAAAGAAGAAACATTTACCTGGTCAGGGCTGTTTGGTCAGCTGCCACTGTAAAGTAATAAAAAGTAGTAAATAAAAGCTAAGCATTAAAAAAAAAGTAAATTAAATCTATAGTTGAGTATTGCAAAATGCTCCTTAGCTAATTTAATGTTTAAATGTTAACTAGATATAGACTTGCGTCTTTGCCATATGGGTATCCATTCTAACCATTGCAGAGGACAGACATGTAATACATAGCATCCTAAAGATCCACTGTTTAAGTTATTCTGGTATACACTGAGCAAACCTCTGAATAGGAATTGTATAAATAAAGGTAAACAAAATGATAACATTGAGAATCACCACCAAGTATCTAAATTCTCACATTAGGGTCTTCCCCAAGGACGAGATACAGACTGGGACAAAGGGTGCACACCATTCTTAAGGTACAAGACAGCATCTTCAAATTTTACTGTAAAAAAAATGTCATAGAGTAACAATAAATCCTTTGTACAAACAAAAGAAATTTAAATAAACATTCAAGTTATTATTTCATTATTTTTTCATTGTATGTACAATTTGTATGTTTTTTGACAAAAATGGAGGGTACCCTGTATCGTAAAAACTGGATGTGATAGGGGGTTTATCACGGGGGTAATTTCTAGATTCACCACCCACAAATTAGTAAAAAACAAGTGTAAGATCTAATTTAACAAATACTGCGTTCCCCAGTGTATTCAGAGATGCAAAACTTAATAAACACATAGAAAGCTAGTGTAACAACTGTATAAACAGATATTAGCTTTACTACTACCTATTTGTACAGAGGTTTTCCTCAAGAAATAAATTATAATATAAACAATCAAAAAACAGAACAAAGAAGAGACCAATTTAGTTTATGCTTGGTGAAATCAAGGGAGATAGATGATGCCTTCCAGTAAGAGGCAATCTTGATACAGGCTGCTGAATATATTTGACCAATCCACAATGTGTTCCAGGTACCGAATCTGTTAATTTAGAAGATAAAGCGATCTCTACCCTTTTGGAATAATAATTTGGTCAATTGTGTAGAAAA
>NW_027321642.1:0-2140 GCF_032062135.1 Pyxicephalus adspersus | reverse complement strand
AACAAACAATCAAAAACAAGCAGATTACTATAACCTTTAAAAGTGTAGGTCTTCCCTTTAGAGAAATTGTGAAGAAGGCCAAGGTGTCAGTTTCCAACACCATCCAAAGAAGCTTAGGAAAACTCTGACAGGAACAGGTTTGGCAAACCCATATTTACAAGGGAATAAAATGTGAGTGCCAATATCTTACATGGTATGTGCTTTACAAGACAACAGCAAAAAAACAAGAGGGGATTGCTTGACCCAGCAACCACTGCCAGTGGACCACAGAAGACTGGATGAAGGTCTTATGAACCAATGAATCAAAATGTTGAAACTGTAGTTCATCAGTCAGGGTTTTGGTAGTTTTGTGTGTCTGACTATTGCAAAAGGTGGGTATTTTTGGGTGAGTTTTTTTTTCTATTATTTGATATTTTTCTTTCATATTATTTATTTGTACTGTGGATTAATTTAATTAATCCTTATTTTAAATATTTTGATAGGTAGCATTGATAGTATAATTGGTTTAGACCATGCTCGTTCATCATATCAATAAGCCCCCACTGGATTCAAATTATGTTAAGAAACTCCAAAGCTTGTCAGGAGCACCACACAGCACCACACTTAATCCATCTCCAATACAAAATGTTGCATATGTCAAATTCTACTTCATTTTAAAGTTATTTGCAAAGCCCTTGGACATAGTCATTAGGTAATAAATGACTGCAAGTAGTGGGGTCAGGGACAACATAGAAAAGTAATTTATGTTTAAAATATAGCTAAATCTGACATGCAGACAGATGTGCTTTTCTGTGTCATGAATGGAGGCTGACATAGCCTTGCACAGGTGTTGGGCTGTGAGGAATATGCTGGGAAAAGTTGGGTGCAGAAAATGTAGGTGTCCTTATATTTTATGTAACATGTCATGCCATTTGCAGTCAATAAGACCAGTAAAACTCTAAATTCAGCTATTTTGTTATGAAATCTTGTGCTATTGAATAAGCATGTTGAGGGACTCAAGTGACCTTCTATCTACTGGCAGATGCCGCAGTGAATAATGTCATGAAAAATTATTGGAAGCCTATTTAAGTTAACAAAGTATAACATATGAATAAAGCACTCCATAAAACTATAATTTAATTTAAATTCAGCAAGAACTGTTACGTATAATAAACCTTTAAAGATATTTTTATGAATTCTGTGTATTTTTCCAACTCTAATTGACACATAGTTCATTTGTGTTCATATCTAAACTCATAAATATGCATACTGTTAGGATAAGAAATGTGTTATGATAGAGTTATGCCTTTAGGAGTTTTCAGAAATGGAAACTTAACAACAAGGCCATATGTCTGTTTACTTTATGATAGCTGTAAGTGTTCCTGTATCATCACAAATGATAACAATGTACTCTGACATTCATCTCTGCACATCATTAGAAAAGGCAAATAAATGAAACAGATAATTGTCACAGCAACTGTCGGCCAGCTGGAAGAGGCCCGACCAATAGAACAAGAATTCCAACCCAAAAGAATGAATCTTTTATTCTAAAGGATTTGGAGAACAGTTTATGTATTTACTACTTAGAGGTATATAAAAGAAAATAATAATATGATGATTCAGAAAAATGTAATGCTTTTGACAGGTGTACATCATTAGAATGACCTTTGCAATTTTTGGTTACCACTTGTGATTCTGTTACTATGCACCTTTTACACAGAAGTTATTTGCAGCATTTATATGTTATTCTCTTAAACCAAGACCCAAATCTTTCATCTTTACCCCCACCTTTTATTTGTTTTTTTGTTGCAGGGACATTTCTTTATTGTATTTACTCAGCATGTAATATAATGAAACCACAAGACCCCCCTAGGAAAAGACACCTCTGGTTTGTGGCTCACATGGCTTAGCTTTCTCTGAAGCTTGGCAGCTGTCCCTGTAGTACTTATATTCTCCTACTGTATCAGCTGCTAAGCATTTGATGGATAATGATCACTAACAATTGAACTTCAAGCAATCAGCTGAATATACTTGTAATAAATATATAGGAACATTTTAACCACCTATTTGTAATTATGTTTTTGGTCCGCCTACCTCTGCCAGATTGGCTCTATTTAATCAAAGGTACATCCAGTGCTTTTTTGTAAGAAACAAGGTGCCA
>NW_027321641.1:0-2140 GCF_032062135.1 Pyxicephalus adspersus | reverse complement strand
ACTCTGGGAGCTCTTTAATCCTTAAATTTAAAAGGTGGTACCTATTCTCCAAATCCTCCAAATAATGATGCAGTATCTGGACTTCCTGTTTCAGGAGATCCAGGTCCTCCTCATGGCCCTCAGGCACTGTAGTTAAATCATCCATACAGTGCTCAAGTTGCACCGTGCGGTGGCCAAGTTCCCTTAATTCTTTGGAGGATTGATCAGTGATGTGCTTGGCTGTAGAATTCAAAACTGATTGTAAAACTGAGCATGCCCTCCTGTTCCTGGGGAGGCTGATGTGGAGATTTGGAGGGAGAGCGGTCAAGGAAAAGGTCTAGTTCACTGGCAGCATCTCCAGCCGCATGGTCACCATCTTGCCTGCATCACGGGCAAAGGCCCCTTACCGGACAGCTTGGATTGGCGCCGGCAGGATCAGAATGCCTCCGGCTTCGGTAACTCTGTGTAGCGTGGTAATCAGGGATGCGGGAGAGAGCTGAAGAGCTGCAATCCGCTGACAGATAGGTCTATTATGTGCCTTTGATTCCCTGCACAGAACGGAGCCTACTCACGGAGGTGCCATCAGCCGGTCCCATGCATGAGCACCCGAAATAGTACACAATTTTAGGTGATATGCATTTTGATTATGCTCACCCGACCTAACCAGGAGTTTTAGGTTGGTTATATGTTTCAACCCGCAATAATAGAGGTTTATAGTTCATTTCTGCATGTCAGAGAAGTTGGAGGGTATATGAACTGTAGTTAGAGGGAGTGGTAGGGGCACCCAGAAATGGAAGGCCAGCCCTGTGTTTATGCACCCTAACAAATTTGCAAAGTTATGTGAAGATGTGCAGACCCAGTGGTAGCAACTCTAGATGTACTGCTACCCCGTAACAGCGGGGAGAGCAGCCCATCTAGCAGTGGTGGGGAAGGCAATGCAGGAAGGTGTGGACAACAGATTGTCTAAGGAGATTCTATGATCAGGAGGACTGATAAAATAGTTTGTCGTCCGGATCCCTTCAACCGAATGGTTTGCTGTCTCCCTGGTGCCAGTGTTCGGCATGTGGTGGACCGAGTGGACAAATTACTGGGAGGGGTGGGAGGGGCTGGGCATGTTGGAACCAATGACAGCAGAGATGGAAGATGGAGGATCCTTAAAAATGGGTTTTAGGAACTAGGTTTCAAGTTGAAGGAAAGGACTACCAAGGTTATATTCTCTGGAATATTGCCTGTGCCATGCGCAACACAGGAAAGGCAGAGGGAGCTTAGACAGCTAAATGCATAGTTTAAGTCCTGATGTAATAGGGAAGGGTTTGGGTTCTTAGAGCACTGGGCCGACTTTTCATTGGTGTACAACCTATATGCCAGAGATGGTTTGCGCGTAAATGGAAGGGGGTTTGCTGTGCAGAGATGTATACCAAAGATGGGAGATTTCAACTACCTGGACATTGACTGGAGTAATGGCACTACAGCAACAGCAAAAGGGAAGTAATTTATGAATATAATACAAGATAAATTTTGCTACAATTTATAGAAGCCCCAACTAGAAATGATACTCTACTGGACCAAGTTCTTTCTAACAATGCAGAGCTTATAACCAATGTACATATAAAAGAGAATCTGGGTAGCAATGACCATAATATGATTTAATTTAATGTAAGCTGTAAACAGGAAGTAAAAACAGTAAAGATAAAAACATTTAATTTTAAGAGAGCAAATTTTTCAATTATTAAAAATGAAGGATCACGCTCATCATTTGAAAACCATAAAGAATATAACAAAAGATGTAAAAAGGAGATAAAATGTGCAAAACTTCAAAATGAAAGACCGATTGCAAAGGAAAGTAAGGGAAACCCCCCAATTTTTTTTTAAATATGTTAAAAGCACAAAGATTAGATCTGAGCAAGTAGGCCCCTCAAGTATGTCTCTGGGTTGGTAACTTGGGATAAAGAAAAAAAGGCGGATTAACTAAACAGTTTTTTTAGCTCTGTGTACATAAAGGAAAATGGCAGAGCTCAAGTTCAACTTCAAAATAGCAATGTCACTGCCTTAAATGGTTCACAATGGCTCAAAACTGATATGATTGAGAAACAGTTGGGCAAAATTAGGGTTGACAAAGCACCAGGACCTGATGGATTACATCCGTGTGTCCTCAAAGAGC
>NW_027321640.1:0-2140 GCF_032062135.1 Pyxicephalus adspersus | reverse complement strand
CTCTAACTCCAGCTTCTCCAGCTAAGTCAGACTTAAATAAAGCAAAAACAAGACAGATATAAATCTTTCATAGATAAGCCTGCACATTATAAAAAATGAATCTGCATTCAGGTTGTACTAAGTAAGCCATAAATCTCGGAATTTCATTTATATATACACTTATTTCCAATGTTCATAAAAGTTTTGAATGATCTACAAAATTACAATTTTACCATTATGTTTGAGTGCACACAGGAAGATATTTTACTTTTGGTCGACTTTCAGATCTGAAGGAAATTGGGTGGCACAGTTTGCTCTGTGGCTAGCACACCGGCCTTTGCAGCATTATTATTATTATTATTAAATAGCGCAAACATATTACGCAGCACTGTAAATAAGTCACTAGCTGTCTCTCAAAGGGGCCTACAATCTAATGTCCCTACCAAAGTCCTACATACAGCCTAAGATCAATTGTTAGAATGAAAGTTAATAATCTAACTGTATGTTTTTGGATTGTGGGAGGATGCAGATAGTGTCATGAACGAGATTTGAAGCTGGGACCTATCGCTGCAAAGGCCAGAGTACTAACCTTTTAGCCACCGTGTTGCCTAGGTTTAAATCTCTGGGATATTATCACACAGAATTTGTATGCTCTTTCTGTGTTTATGTAGGTTTCCTCTTCCCATCACAGAAACATTTGGTTAGGTTAATTGGCTTCCCCTTAGAAAATGGTCCTGAATTGCATTTCTGATATATGATTATGGTGAGGACAATATATTGTGAGCCCTCTCGGAGGCACTTTGTAAAGTGCTACATAATATACCGACACTATATAATACAGGTTTTAAATAGAATTAAAATGTTCTTTCAACCAACTAATTTTCAGTCCTCAGTCCTCAGTTGTCAGTCAGTTGTGAAGCGATCAGATGTGTTGCTAAATGATGATACATTTTTACATGCGTATAAACATCCCAATAATAAGTTTATGACTTTCTCTATGAATGTGTTGCAGTGTTTTGGGGTATCAAACCAAACAATTTCTGATCAGAAAATTCAGAAATGATTTGGTCAAGCACAACATTGCCGGCTAGTCTGACCATGAAAACCCAACTTCTCTACAAACCGTGCATTAACTTAACATCCTTAATTTAAACAAGATTTAGAAATCCTATCCTATAACATGTGCCCTGGCCATAATGTAATTATTTCAGCTACTTAGTTAAGTGAAGGAAAACATAAAAACAGACAATCCAGATGGTGGGAGACATGACTCCTCAATAGATTGTCAGGAGCAGGCAGTGATGGAATATTGTATTTCCTATAACACGATGTGATCATCAATCATGTTATCCGCCCATCATAGCAATAGCTGTCACTCTGTGTTATAGGGACAGGCACGCTTTCCATGGGAACACCTTCACTGCAGGTAAACACATCCTGTGCTGGGGAATCCTATCCTCTCATATCCCTTACTTGTGTATTATAGACACGGGGCTGTCGTGCTGCTTCTCATGACCTTCCCTTAAAGTGATGGATGGTTTAAAGGTCAGGTGTAGTCACCTGGGCCACCCCATTGATGGTTCACACGGCTGTCATCAGAAAGTCCGTCAACACAAGTTATATATAAATAGCCACCCTGGGCTACATTATATATTTTAAAAATAAAAAAATCTGCATCCTGTAGTTTATTTGGGGGTTTATTGAAGGGCATGCAAAGGGTCTTTGCTCTTTCAATACCATATTGGAGATTTGCTACTCAGACAACAGTGCTGTCATATGAGGATGGAGAAAAAGTCCTTAGCAAGTTCCAAAAGGGATAAACCTGGAACTCACACAATGCTTTATCTTCTCATTCCCAATGGTGAATTCCGCAGAAAGCAGTGAACAGAAGGCTTACGGAGGCTGAAATTAAATGGAACTTGTTGGTTTGCCCTGCATCAGTAAAATACAGGTTCCCTTTAATTACAAGCTTTCCTTTTCAGAAAAACACTGACTTTACAAGAAAAGTTTACAGTCTCAGCACACAGGAAAAAAAAAAATAAAGTTGTTGGACAGTGTTTTCTATCCTGCTAGATCACTGTGTTCCCCAAGAATGTTTGTTCTGGTTGTGCACTTCACTGGCTGACATTGGAATGTTATCAGATCAGGACAATCTCTTAAG
>NW_027321639.1:0-2140 GCF_032062135.1 Pyxicephalus adspersus | reverse complement strand
CTGCAAACTTTAGCCCAGCCAGTGTCACCCTGACAAAATGTGCAGGCTGCATGATAAAGCTGGGAACAAGCATGAAACACACAGAGGTCTGCTGTCCATGGTGCTGAACAGCCGCAACCTTAGAAAATGCATTGTATATTGCAGCTTAGCAGAATGACATGTTATATCACTATTTGTTCTTTATTCTTTTTTCTTTATTTTTGCCTGGTGATTCTTCAAGTAATACACTTCCTGGCCTAAGGTGACAACACTCACCCACTGTACAGGAGCAGCGTTGTCACCCTAGGCTGCTCTCTGCTACCTGTACCCTATAACACCCGCATTGTCACCCCTATAACTTAGTGGGGAGGGGCAGGGCTGATAACACTGCTTGGGGTTTCAGTGCAGCAGAGATACTTTGTCAGCTTCTTTCAAGTTAAAGTGGAACTTCGATCCGGTCCTACGCCATCCTGCTATTCTTCTTCGACCCGGCACGGAGGAAGTGCCAGGCACCGCCATCTTCTGTATTCTCTTCCTGGGAGGCTCTGCGCTCCCATTCAGCAATCAAGACCTAAAGGGGCTGCAACTTTACATTTTTACCTTATATATTTTACTTTATTTACTCTTTTATGTAAAGCAGGGATGTCAAACTCTGGCCCAGGGGCCAAATCTGGCCCCCGACATCCTTTTTTTTTTGGCCCTCAAAGAAATCCTAAATATGAATTGCAGCTGACCCGCCACTGCGTTGAAATAGAGCCGCTACTATAATCCCCGGCATCACTCGAGTCTATAGACCAGCGGTCTCTCTGCTTATGTGTGGCCCCGCATTGGACTGTTTTAAAGACGCAAGTAATGCCGGGAATTTTAGTAGTGGCGCTATTTCAATGAAGAGCGAGTTTCAGTGGAGCTCCGCATTGACCACGTCTGGCATTTCCAGCACTCCCCCTCAGCTTTTCCTTGTTACCCCAAGGCATGGACTGGAATGGTTGGATTTTCATAGAAGAATATTGTTATTATTATTGTTAGTCTGTGCAAAAAGTTTACCATTGGAATTTAACTCAGAAGGCTACAAATAGAGAAAGAGGCAGAAGATTTTTTTCTTAAATAAAAAATAAAATTATGCCTTTCTATTATAAGCTTGTTCCAGATTGATTGTGAAGCAAAACCTCTATGTTTCCATATGAAAAGGTTTTATATCTAATGAGAAGGAAACATTTCCTCAATTTTTTCAATAAATTTCAAGGTTGGCCCGCGACTTTGTCTAAAGTTTTAATTTTGGCCCTCTGTGTATTTGCGTTTGACACCCCTGATATAAAGTAAAAAAGATGAGTTTAGGTAAAGCGAGCAAATAAATGTCGCTGAATGTTTTCATACGATGATAAGGGGTTCCTGAATATGTTTCAAGGTTTCTTTGATCAGCTTCAGGAAAGGATTGGAAGTGAAACAAAATGAAAACAACAAGGACATTTGCAGGCTGTATGATAAAGCTGAGAATGTGAGGGGTAAAAACCCACCGAATATCCCCCCCAATCCCCTCCTGACAAAGTTTGAGCCCATTGCTCCTGGTAGCTCTGCCAGCTGTGACTTAACCCGGCGCCATATCTGTAATCTGGTTTTCGGGTGGCTCTTTGAACCTTTTTACATTGCATGCTAATGAAAATCATTTTCCTGCTGCCATTGGCAGCATTATGTGAAGTGCACAGAAAACAGAGGAAATTATTCAGCGCTGAGTGTTTACCGTGTCACCGATGTAAAGTGCTGGGAGGTTAATGGGAATCTTCTCCAGAATCAAATCACTGCATGTAAATCTGGGAGGCTTCCATCAAAGTCCAGGCTGTGCCCCCACCCCCAGCCTTCCCTGAGCATGAATTATGGTTCAATCCGCCAGATATAAATAAAGATGGCTGTGATGGGAAAAGAAAAAAAAGAACAAAACAAATAACAGTGAAAAAAAAACTATTTTGTAAAACAAAAAACAGCAACAAACAAAGCTGAGATATTATGTAAAACATAAAAAAAAAATATAAAGCAAACAAAAGGTAAAGGTAAAAAAATAATAATAAAATAAAGCTTTTCTATTGCATTATACCTAAGCTTGTTCAGGGATGAGGAAATTAGAGAAAACTGATTCCCTGGGTCTGTGCCCAATATGACGGGTTCT
>NW_027321638.1:0-2140 GCF_032062135.1 Pyxicephalus adspersus | reverse complement strand
CAGCGTTCATGACTTTGTAGTCAATGGGGCATAGCAGTTAGGGCTATGTAATGTATATAATTAGTATATTATACTGGACCATGAAATATACAACACAGAATATACGGTGCAGTAGTCAGAACAGTGTTGTGTACAACATAATGTATACTGTGCAGTAGTCAGAATGTAGCGATCACAATTATGCAATGCACATTACAGCTTGCAGAGGTCCGTGGTTATAAGTCCTGGAAGACAATTTTAGGTGTCCTCTTAAAGCCGAACTAAACTGCACTACTCAACTATCCCCAATCTATCTCAAGGTGCTGCCATCTTCCTTCTTTTCTGCGTAATATGTTGTCACTATATAAATCCTGTTTAATAATAATAATCAGCATATGTTTAGGTGTACTTTTCTGCCCTGTTACTGAATATAGGATATAGAACAGCTTTCATCCTATTATTTTTTGTCCACTATAGGGGAATTCAGTGAATTTCAGTAAAAGGTACTTAGACCATTCCTAGCATTTTGTTTTTTATTTTTTTGGTGAACTGGTATACTACCACATCCTGTTACACTGTACAATATATCATATAACCTTTATGAGTGACAAATATTTATATATACTGTGCACAGAGTGTAATCTGGCCCCTTGTGTTCAGACTAGTTCAGACTAATGGTATTTTAACACAGAGTTTTGTGTCCCCGGGCATCTACTGCCAAACACTATGCGCCAGGGAGTGGTAACAAGCTGTCACTGCTAGGCTTTTTCATGTGATATTTTTAGTTTCTGGTTTTTGTGAATTGAAACTGCTTGTAAATGCCTAAAAATGTCTGCAGAAGCATTTTAGGCATTTTGTTATTACATTTTGGTTATTACATTTTTGACTTGGCTGGGCTTTAAAATTCAATCCAAAGATTACATTTGAATTTTACAATAATGTTTCCTTTAAGGGAGGTAAAGCAAAGATATTCGGTATCTTCACAAAAAGACTATGTGGTAAATACAAAGCTTACCAGGGGAAAAAAAATCTTTCATTTAAGTCAAGTAAATATTTTACTTGTACTACTGAGCAATCTGTGCTCACTGGCTTCATTAAAAACACATGCTTTTATTATACCTATATGGCTCCTGAGCTGTTTTATTGTCTATATTTTTCATACTGCCAATATTCTTGACTGTAAAATATAAATAAGTTATGTTTCAGGCATATAAGTTAAGATTATTATTCTTGTATGAGCAGTTCAAGGCAGATTTTCTGCACATTCCACAGTGACCCAAAAAGATTAATATATCCCAGATGTATATATTTTTTATGGTTTCTATAGGTATGTAATCTTTGGTATTTTTAGTGAAAGCAGTAAACTCAGCTTTTGTATACGAAAGCCCAAGTTTTTCTACATACATTTAGTTTTAGCCAGAAAAACTAAAGTCTGTGTTCTCTCTTTAGGAAGCCCTAATGCTACGAGAATGCCAAGTGCCATTAATGCACTTGTAATAAATATTTGTATTAATAATTTTATATGGTTAATAGTTATTTTCTACACATAGTAAATACACAAAATAAATTATTCAAAATAAAACTTTTAGGAGAAAGTTTCCTTTTGGTGGTATTGTTCTACAAAATTAATACAAACACTTTAATGAATGATAGATTTAAATAAACATACAATCATAGCAAACATAGGAAAACATACGTTTCAATATTTTGTACTGTTTAAATCATACTAAAATTATGAACAACATTGTAAAGTTATTTACAAGTAAAATACATTTTTAATTTTAATTGTTACCCTCTTTTTAATGTAACATCATCAAATTAAAATATTATTGGTTAGAAGATTAAAAAAAAGGCAAGAAAAGAGTGGTTAACAAGGAGTTAAAGGATGATAGATATTAAACAATATGTTTTTTTAAAACATAATTTTTTTTATACTGTACAATGAAATGGTGAAATTGTGAATTGTTGAAATTGTGGGATTACGTCTCACTTGGCTAGTAATTTGCATTATACACTCTTTTTTTCCAGGTTCACCGTGAAGTTTCATATTTTTAAATAATTATCTGTTTTTATGTATTTTGTAGGGTGTTCCAGGGCCAGGAAAGTATGAGATTACACGTCAATTTGATTCAGCAAATAGGATGACCAAGTCTGCGGATAT
>NW_027321637.1:0-2142 GCF_032062135.1 Pyxicephalus adspersus | reverse complement strand
TAACATCTGGCATTTTTTTATTTAAAAAAAAAAAAAAAATATATATATATATATATATATATATAATATAAATGATATATAAAAAATAGCATTTCTCCTGCCATGCATATATAGGCAGCAGTCATACAGAGATTAGTGGTAACTAAGGTCCATGGACAGCAGAGATTAGAAGAGTGCTTGAATAAATTTGTAATCCATCAAACAGGAAATGTATTGGGCTCAGGATACTTGCTGCAACTTCTAATATTTTTTTCTGTGGAAGGAGGAATCGCCTTGACAAGAGATGACTCCACAGATGGGGAAAAATAAAGCTGTCAGCATAGAGTTTTACTTTAACTGTCACTTTCCAAATGATTGCTATTGTACCTAAAGTTAAAACAGAATGTACCATAAGGATGTAAAGAATGTACTATATGGGCTTCCATTATGTCCGTACTTTTGCATAATTTACTATTTAAAGACCTCTAACTGGGATCCTTATCAAGCTAATTTTCTGTCTGGAATTCCACCAAATGTCTATTACACTAATCTGATCACTTTGTTCCAAGATTATGCTGCCAAGAGCTTTATCATACTCAGCTTCTTGCCAGTTTTTTGTGAAGTAGAAAGAACAATCAATATTTATTACTAAGCATGATCTGGAAATACTTTCTGTAGGAGCAGAAAATGGTAAGGTAATAATTTATTGTTTTGTAGACAGTTGATTTGCTTAGTAACTAGACTGACCACAAAACACATTCCACTGCAGCTTCACAAATATGTTTGGAAACAAAAACAAAACATTGCTTCAATGCTCACTGTATTGTTTTATTCCTGGGTATTTGGTACATTTGGTAATTTGCTCCTTCCCTGTCCAAACTATAAATACAGTCCTATAGACAGTATAAATAAAACTTTTCGAGCACTGGAATCTCATTGTTCTTAAAACAGAACTATACCACCAGATAATCTACACAATTTTAGGTCCTCATGAAGTTTTAGTCATATTGTGCAAGTATTATTGGCATATTTGCACATAATGGCAAAGTTACCTGCCAAAAGGAACTTTATCCGCACTTTGATAGCCAGGCTCCCCTCCATCACCAGCACTTCTTCACACGGTAGTCTTCTTCTCCATGTTCATGATCCTTGACTGTTAATTTGGTTAAAGTCCTACTGTGTCTGGAAATAGGTATATTATTATATACATTCTACGTGTGCCATGTAAAAATCACCTGAAGGACTGCATTTATGGCCGAATCTCAGAGGGAGCATAATTCTACTTTAGCAAAGGGTGGTCCACAAATCAAATTTAGAATCAAGAAAAGTCGTGTAAGAGCCATACTAAAGGCCAGTTTGGCCAGAAATGGTTGGAATGTGAATCAGAACAAGTAATCTATTACCAAAATGACCTAACCTTGTACAGGGTCGAACTACCATGGGCTGGAGGTATGTTTATCACATCATATTGGTCATTTCTTTAGAGCCGCATAAGTCAACTTCTAAGCCCAGTGCTAAACAACTGGCACACAAATGAAATATACTGTCTGCTGATAGGAAGGGAAAGACCAGAAAAGTAAAATGAGGGCAAATATTTTCTGTTTACTTTTATGTCTGTTACTAAAATGTGTTTTTATATGGAACTTCCTATTTTGGTAGATTAGTATCACTCACACAGCACCAGAGGCACCCTAATATTAAATAAGTAACAAACAGTTTTACTTTCTCAATGTATAACACGGGTGTATATTAGTATAATAAGAGGACCAGTCATGTAATACCTGTGCTGATATACGGCTGTCCTTCACAATTGTTGTAAAAACCTGAGTAGATTTTGCCTTAAGCCCAAAGATTTTTTTATCTCTGTAGAAAACTTGTTGTGTTTAATGTCAGGCTCTTGGTAGTACTTTCCTTCTAAACTGAGTCCTGCTGGTAATGGAAGGGGTAACCTAGGCAGGCCAGTCCTCCAGTATATGGCAGTATAACCCAACAAGAATTCTGTGTCCCCTCAGTGACTTGAAGAAAATTATTTTATGGCAAATACAAAAATCTTATTTTCTAGGTTGCTGTATAACTGAAAAACAAGGTAACAGAGTTTCTTTAAACTACCCCCCAATCCGTTTATATTCATCTTCACTACAAAATACCTTTTATACATTTCCT
>NW_027321636.1:0-2142 GCF_032062135.1 Pyxicephalus adspersus | reverse complement strand
CAAGTTTCCATCAGCACAGATCTATTCTGAATCATCTAACCAATTCTCATTCCCCTCATGCACCCAAACAACAAAACCCTAATACAATATACATCAACCAATTACTATTATTATTATTATTATTATTAATATTATTATTATTATTATTATTATTAATAAACAGTATTTATATAGCGCCAACATATTAAATAAGGGTTTCAAATGATGGACAGACACAGACAGTGACACAAGAGGAGAAGAGACCCTGCTCGAAGAGCTTACAAAATAATAGGAGGGTGCAGCTCACACTAGGAAGGGGGATATGGAATGGTGGGTAAATAGTTAAGGTTTAAGAGACGGAAGAAGACTGAAGAAAATAATAATAATTATGTTAATTAAATGTGGCAAATACATATTCAGGTTAAAAACAAAATCACATTCTGTGCTGCAAGACATATATATAAAATAAGCTGCATGAACGTTATGAGAACTTGTTTAGTAAAGGGAGTGAGGAATGCATGTTCCTTGACCCTTGGACACTGCTGCTTTAACAATTGTAATATTTTGCATCTCTGTGATGTAGACAGACAAGAGTACTTTTTAGCTTTGGCAGGCCAGCATAAAACTGTATTATTTTTTAGTATTGTCTAATCTCCATGTCTGGCGTGTCACTCTATTGTCACGGTGCTTCAATAAAGCAAAAAGTGAGTCATAGGTGAGGAACCCAACAACAATATTTTAACAACTTTTTCAGCATTGAAATGTATTTGCAAGCTTCAAGCTGCCAACATATCATCTAATAACCAGGGATATTTTAAATGAAAAACAAAGTTATAAATGTAAATCAATAAATTATGTGGGAGGACTCTGTCACCATCTTTGATTGTTACTTTGCATTCTATCACAGTTATAACAAGGTCCAAAGATATGACTGTTTTCATAGACGTTATTGGGAGATACTAATTATGTTTTTATCATTCTATTTGATCAATATTTTATTGTTAGAAACCTGAATAGTGTTTTTACCAGATGTAATTTAGGAATTGTTCAACTGAAATGTTAGTAGTTTCCTACTAACAGTGGCTACTAATGGGAACTTTATTGTGTATGCCTCCTTACTTTCAAATAGGGTACATAGAGCAGCCATAGTGATGGGCAATCAAAGTTGGTAAAGAGATTAGGGTCAGTTTGGAAAATAATTTAATCCTTATTGTAAGACTATTGATTTGAGCTATTTTGCTTCATTATTTTAGTGAAATGCCATTTATTTTATGCTGTGGTTGATTTGAGGCCAGCACGCTTTCTAGCTTCCCCTATGGGTGAGTGTCTATCCTAGACAACAAAATAGTGTTGCTTTTGTTTTGGAGGGGGGGGGGTGCTTGCTGGTATTTGCTGTCAGAAAGATTTTTAGGTTTTTTTAAAAAAAACAGTGTGGGGTTCCCATTAATATTTCAATCAGACCCCTTTATTGCCATTTTGATTTATTATTAAATAAAACACATAAAGCTTCAAGACATACCCCAAACATGTTAAGTAAAATATTTGTACTTTTCTATTGTTGTCCCTAAAGCCTCATGATGGGACATGTTCCTAAAATAAAATAGCACAGTTAGGGCTTTGAAATTAACTTGAAAAGTCAGCAATTTAAATTTGCAAAATAGTTAAAGATATGTCATACATTGTATGACAATCGGATTACAACTGAAAGAAAATACTTACCCGGTCCCCGCAGCTCCTCCGGACACGTCTGTCCTCTTCCTTCTTCCCCCGACGAGTGCAGTGACGATCTTCGGGGTTTCCCCGGTGACGTCGGTGCGGGAGGCGGGGCGGGAAATTCAAATAATTTTGTATTGAACTCAATACAAAAAAGCTGTATTGAGTCCAATACAAAGAAATCTTTATATAATATATATATAATTGTATTATAAATATATTATATAAGCTACTGTACAATTACATTACATTATACACTTTTTTTTAAAGGTTTTTTTTATGTTTTATAAAAAAAATTTTATTATTAAATTTATAAAAATTTGGACATATTTCGGTGAGTTATGCGGTAATTCGGTGAATTATAAGTAATTATTGAGTGATTCGGTTAAATATAGCCTACAATCTAAAATTTTAGAACACTAAAATTTAACACTTTTTGCATGGAAGTAC
>NW_027321635.1:0-2143 GCF_032062135.1 Pyxicephalus adspersus | reverse complement strand
AGGGGGGACGATGTGTATAACAGGGGTCTACTAAGTGGCTACTGGTGAATATCATTGTCACTAAGGGACTTGTTACTAGTAAATCTCCCTGTCGCTACAAGACCTGTGTATGGTGAATGTCAATGCCAATAAGGCTCACATTACTGGTGAATCTCCATATCATTGTCCCTAGAGAACTTGTTACTAGTGAATCTCCCTGTCACTACAAGACCTGTTACTGATGAATCTCCTTGTCACTGAGAGACTTGTTACTGGTGAATCTCCCTATCATTAGCACTAAGGGACTTGTTACTAATTAATCTTCCTGTCACTACAAGACCTGTTACTGATGAATCTCCTTGTCACTAAGTAACCTGTTACTAGAGAATCTCTATCACTACAGGACTTGTTACTGATGAATCTCCTTGTCACTGCGAGACTTCTTACCAGTGAATCTCCTTATCATTAGCACTAAGGGACTTGTTACTAATGAATCTTCCTGTCACTACAAGACATGTTACTGATGAATCTCCCTGTCACTAAGGTACTTGTTATCTGTGAATCTCTCTGTCATTACAAGACTTCTTATTAGTGAATCCCCCTGTCACTGCAAAGGTTGTTACTGATGAATCTCCTTGTCACTTAGGGGCTTGTTACTAGTTAATCTTCCTGTCACTACAAGACCTGTTACAGGTAAATGTCAATATCAATAAGGGACATATTACTGGTGAATCTCCCTATCATTGTCACTAAGGGACTTGCTACTAATGAATCTCACTGTCAATACAAGACATGTTACTGATGAATCTCCTTGTCACTAAGTAACTTGTTACCAGTAAATCTCCCTGTCACTACAAAACTTGTTACTGATGAATCTCCTTGTCACTAAGGGACTTGTTACTAGTGCGTCCCCCTGTCACTACAAGACATGGTACAGGTGAATGTCAATGTCAATAAGGGCTATATTCCTGGTGAATCTGCCTATCATTGTCACTAAGGGATTTGGTACTAGTGAATCTCCCTTTCACTACAAGACCTGTTACTGATGAATCTCCTGGTCACTAAGGGACTTGTTACTAGTTAATCTCCCTGTCACTACAAGACCTGTTACAGGTGAATGCCAATGTCAATAAGGTACATATTACTGGTGAATCTATCTATCATTGTCACTAAGAGACTTGTTACTAATGAATCTCCGTCATTACAAGACCTGTTACTGATGAATCTCCTTGTCACGACAAGACTTGTTACTGATGAAACTCCTTGTCACTAAGGGACTTGTTACTAGTGAATCCCCCTGTCACTACAAGACATGGTACATGTGAATGTCAATGTCAATAAGGGCCATATTACTGGTGAATCTGCCTACCATTGTCACTAAGGGATTTGTTACTAGTGAATCTCCCTTTCACTACAAGACTTGTTACTAATGAATCTTCCTGTCACTACAAGACCTGTTACTGGTGAATCCCATTGTCAGCAAGGGACCTGTTAGTTGTAAATCTCCCTATCGTTGTCACTAAGGGACTAGTGAATCTCCCTGTCACTACAAGACCTGTTACACGTGAATGTCAATGTCAATAAAGAAAATCGTGAAAGTCACTGTCGTAAAGAGACATGTTACTGACGAATCTCCTTGTCACTGAGGAACCTGTTACTTCTTAATCTTCTTTTCATTGTCATTAAGGGACTTGTTACTGGTGAATCTTGTCACTCCAAGACCTGTTTTAGGTGGATGTCCCTGTCACTAATGAACTTGTTACTGGTGAATCTCCCTCCCACTGTATATAATGGACCTGTTACTGGTGAATCTCCCCATTATTGTCACTAAGTGACCTGTTACTGGTGAATCTCCCTATAATTGTCACTAAGGAACCTGTTACTGTTGAAGATCACTATAAATTTTGGACCTGTTATTAATAGACGTCACTGTCACTAAGGGACCCCCTACTGTTGCTATGGGACCTGTTATTGATAAATCTTCCAATCATTGTCATTAGGGACTTGTTATTAGTGAATCTCCCTGTCACTGCAAGACTATTTACAGGTTGATATCCCTGTTTCTAAGATTACTGGTGAATCTCCCTGCCATTGTGACACTGAACCTGTTACTGGTGAATCTCCCTGCCATTGTGACACTGAACCTGTTACTGGTGAATCTCCC
>NW_027321634.1:0-2143 GCF_032062135.1 Pyxicephalus adspersus | reverse complement strand
CTTACCTCCTCTCAGGGTCCACATCCCAGTCGCCCTCCCATTCCCAGCCCTTAGGCGGAAGGAAACTCTCTTGTTTCAGCTTGATGGTTCCAGTGACATCAGAATATTTGGGTCGCTTTAGAAGACCTGTTGTTCCCCATTTGCCAAACATCAGAGCCTGGTTCTCATACTGATCAGAAGCAACACAAATCACATTGTTCACAAATATGTTAAACACGATTTTTTCATTTTAACCTCTATATTTGTTGTGCTGATATATACAAACAAATATATGTACAAGTCCATAGTCATGTCACTAGCTGTCCCTCAAAGGGCCTCACAATCTAATGTCTCTACCATAGTCATAAGTCTAACACAGTCTTATGATCAATTTTTTGGTGGAAACCAATTACCCTAACTGCATTGTCTTTTTTGGTTGTGGGAGGAAACTAGAGTATCCGAAGGAAACCCACGCAATCATGGGGAGAACCAGCAAACTCCATGCACATAGTGTCCTGGCCGAGATTCGAACCTGCAAAGGCCAGAGTGCTAACATATATATGCTGATGATCTCCTGTATGATCACTTGGTCGATTGGTCGAATATAAAATGTGTCAGATAATTAGTGGATTAACAGCCTGATCTCACATTAATGCTGTTTGGTGCTGCTGTTTTGCACTCAGGAAGTGTGAATAATAACTTTGTTCTTTACTTTTAAATTCATTTTTAATTTTTTGAAAAAACTTACCACACTGTTTGAGCTATTTATGTTTTATTTTATAGAGTACTCTGGTGGAATAAACTCACACTTCCTATAAAGGGAGTCTAATGTACAAATGGATAATTATGAGGATATAAAACCCAGTGATGAGATATGGACACAACGGAATATCTAAAAGGTAAAATGCAATAGGCTCTATTTAGCTATTGTTTTTAATGTGCAAAATTGACAAGAAACAAGGCATTAGATAAAATGCATTTTCAGTCCTATCATTTTAAAATCCTAGTGTTATTGTTCTGGACTTTGATTCTGAGGTCTCAGTTCTTATATTACACATTCATCTTCAGGGACTCTACTCTCCCTTTTGGGTTTCATACTTATTTTATATTATGAATGATGCAGAAGAAAAAGTGTGAACACCTATGTTATTGTGGGGGAAGGGAGTCAAAAAGTGACACAACCAGGCAAACTCCACTTTCGGTTTGTAGTGCCAAATGTCAAAGTTTAAAAGTTATAACAAAGAAATATCCATCTTACCATCTCTGCATACACACTGAAAGTCCCTTCAGCATAGCTGTTAAATTTCTTCTCCACTGCAGACAGTCCCAGCCAAATGTTGACTCTCAGCTCGGCAGGAATCTTCACACCTTGGTTCTTATCCATTGGGTACTACAGCCAATTTCAGAGAAAACACACCAATGTTAGAAGGAAATAGATTGATGGAAGACATTTACATTTCAGGGACTATAACTTGCTTTCTACCTGTAGGAAGATGGTCTGGGTCTTTCCACAGTATCTTCCACAGGCTTCATCACTGGTGGTGGAGAAGAGGATTTGATGGGCTGGGATGCGAGCACAAGCTAGTCGCTTCTCTGCTCTGATCATCCAGATGATCACATCCGGCATACTGTTTTGTGGCTGAAAGATATTTTTAGGCAAGGTCAGGTAATAGTAATCAGATAGTGACAATGCATTCAATTATAAAAGATTTGTACAGGTAGTCCCCGGAGTTAAGTACATCCAATATACGAATGACTCCTAGATATGAACAGGGCTTCCCTGCTCATTTGTGTGCAGGGCAGAGGCTTGATGGAGGAGTGGGCTGTTCGCATGACTTCTGCAACCTCTTGTAATTCTTTAATGACTAAGAAACTCTGCAGTTGTTGCTTTTGGAATATCAAAGCACAGCTTGCTCCAGAATTTATTGAATGTCTGAGCTCCATAAAGTTTTTTATTTTATTGTTTTGCTTTGTTTGTGATTAATTCAGAGTGAAGATTTTTATACAGCAACTGACACCACGCTGCCTAATATGTTGAGACAAACATCTGTCCTAATTGCATTTATTAAAATATTGTTCAGACTTGCATACAAATTCAACTTAAGAACAAACCTACAGTTCCCATCTTGTTTGTAACCCAGAGACTACCTGTATATTTTATATA
>NW_027321633.1:0-2143 GCF_032062135.1 Pyxicephalus adspersus | reverse complement strand
CTGGTTTGATAGGGACTATTGGCAAAGGGAAAGTACATGTATTTTTAGCAGAACATACTGATCTCCCTCTCTCTCTATGTATATCCTCATGTGACGTCAGGGTTCCTGATTCAATAAACCAAGGAACATAGGAACCTACTTTCAAAGTTACAGTATGACAACTCCTACTGGAAAGTTCTGTGAGAAAAAGAAAAGTCTATATCTATTTAAAAAAACATAAGGATAGATGGGGGCTGCAATCTAGGTCCTGATGGGTGCCTGCCAGCAGTTTCTTCCCACAACTGAAATAAAAACCTGATACTTTTCAGCCTAGCATTGGCCCAAGATCAAGGTCTGAACACTGTCAGTTCGGGTATGGGAGGAGTTTGCCTTAAATGCACAAAAATGTTGGGGTCCCTCTTGGTGGACTGAGAAAAGGTAGTATAAGGAGAGTAGTAGTAATCTAAATAAAGATATACACTTTATGCAAGGATCCTGAGTTCCAGGGAACGCTAACATCAGCATGGTTAGAATATGTCCAACATAACGCAGTTCATAGAGACAAACCGATACTTTTCTGGGAAGCGGGTAAAGCCTTCCTTTGGGGAAAGATTATCTCCTTTATGGCTAAAAAGAAAAAGATGACCCTATCTCACTTTTTGTCGGCCCAACGAAACCTTAGAGCAGCTCAGCAGGCGCTCACTGATAATCCCTCCCCAAGTACCAAACAGGCATGGCACGACTCCAAACGTCAATTTGATTTACGGCTATATCAATATGAACAGGGGTATTTAATTGGTGGGAGTGGCTGGTATGCAGGGGGAGTTTGGTAGTAGAAGGTAGTTATGACAATGGTGTTTATAAGGGATGGGCTAGAAGGTCCGAGCTACCCGCGTCATGGAAAGAGAAAGGTCTGATTTACTTTAGAGACCTTTTTGGACAGCATGATATTTCTAAAATACCCTTATCGGATTTACAAAACAAATATGATGTTCCTGGGTGGGCACTCCACCCTCTGTACTATAATCAGGCTGTGTCTTATCTCAAATCTTTGGCTCTTCAATATGTAGACTTTTTTTGTCCCAATGGTTTTGATGGGCTCTTATCACTGTCCCCTCCAAATATTTCTAATATACATGCCTATCTGCTGCCTTCTTTTACCAAACCCCTTTCAGTCTCCAATGTAAAAAGATGGCAAAGGGATTTCCCTGACCCGGAGATTGTTGATATGGTTATACAGGGTTATTTAACAGTTAGAAAGACTATTGTAAATGAGGTATGGAGAGAATCACAGTTCATGTTGTTACATAGGGCTTATAAGGTGTTCAGGCCTGCAGCATTTGATGCGCAGCCCAAACAATGGCATTTTCAATGTCCCAAATGTAATTGTGCTAATGCCTCTCTTTCTCACCGCCTTTGGTTTTGTCCACATATTGAGCATTTCTGGCGTCAAATCATTGTGTTTATATCTAATATTACTGGATACCATATCCCTAACACCCCTTCCCTGCTCCTGTTTGGTTCATGGGAAAATGCAAACCAGGACGGTATGTCCCGTTCTTTACAACGTTGGACTAGTGTCTGTTTGTTAGCAGCCAGACGAGTGATTATGCGCAATTGGATTCAGCCTCTTCCTCCCACATTGGAGCAAGTCACCACTTCCTTGAAAGCTTAATTTCATACAGAGATGTTGGATGCTCAACTTCAGGGTGATGATCGTATAACTTGTTTCTGGCAACAATGGTACAAATTTATGATGTATACATTTACAAGCTCGGAGAGTTCCTCGATCCTCAATGAGTTCCAATACTCTACGTGGTATATTACAAATGTCACAAATACCGCAAATGCAAATGGCTAATAACTCTTATATTATTGGTTTTAATGACTGATGGTATGCTATCTTAAAAATTTCAAGCTTCAAGTGTCCCCCCCCCACCCTTTTTTATGTTCTGACCCCCTGTTGATTGTTGTTATTATGATTGTTTTTGTAAAATGACAAAACTAATAAAAATTGGTTTGAAAAAAAAAAAAAAAGATATACACAAATAACAAAGCCAAAAGAATTCTAAGAAGTATATTGTGTGGGCAGAAAATGCACCCTACAGACATTTAAATTTCCTGACCCATCTCTCTTGTCCTTCAGGGGTGGGTCTTAGTCTTC
>NW_027321632.1:0-2144 GCF_032062135.1 Pyxicephalus adspersus | reverse complement strand
AACACTGAAACAGGACAGGGAAGTTGGCTGGGAACCAACAGATTGGACAATGAGGGGTTAACGCAGGAGCTGGACAGAGGAAACACTGAATTAGGCACCAGGTGAACACGAACCAGCTCACAGAACTAGGGGCTCGGCACAATGGGGACAGGTTGCACGAACACAGAGTGCAGTGTGTGAGCTGGCTAAATAGCCAGGGCTGGTCGAGAGGCTTTTTTCTGATTGGCCAGTGGATTGGACAGAATTGATAAAGATTGGAAACAGAGGCACGCCCAGCGTCGGAACTGCCCACATGCGCAGGAGAGCGGCGTCTGTGCTTTAGTGAGGAAGAAGTAAGTGTGACACACAAACTGTGATTCTCGAATCACTGGATTCCCAGGATGGGTGCATTACGGCAATGCCCAAATGAAAAACTCAATCCTTTATCATCTCAACACTAATTTTTAGTTCCAGCTGGAGATATCCTTTAATAAGCATAAAGAGAAATATGTAAATATATAAGTATTGATCCCTTCATGTGCCCTTAATAATGACATTGAGCTTAATTGGCCACTCAGAACAACTTCTATACACAAAGCCCCCATCAATCTCATCTTGTTGACAAAGGAAGAATATGGATCAATCCTGGTGATGTCTGAATTTCCTTTCCTCAATAAGACCTGAAGCTGTTCAATACCAAGGCAGCCAGTGAATGGCCACAGCCCAGTACACACAGCTCACAACTCAACCAAAAACAGCGCCAGCGCCCAGAGAACATGGTACAAATTTAAAACCTAAATGTTTATTCCCGCTTGAGGGACTCATCAAGTAGCAGGAGGTGACACCAGTGAAGTGTTAAATTACTTGCAGGAAGCATGGTTCCTGGAGGTTATTGTACATAAACTGCTTCTACTTCGAGTGACACTTCATAGAGGGCTATCTCCTGCTGTGTGTTTAATAAGCCAAAGGTATCTTCCGATTAAAGAGGAAACGTGCTGGTGCTTAGTAATTGTTTGAATAGAGACCACTGATTTTATGTAACTTTGAGCACATAAAGAGAACATGTCACATGTAATGCAGAATAAGTGTTGCAGTGGGCTGATGCAATGCAGAGTATACTTTTATTTTCTCATTCATTGCTAAAAAAGTCAGCATTACAAAATGGATTGTTTAAGTGTCTTAATTTTAAAGGGTATACAAAACCAAACTTTTTAGATTTTACTCTTTGACTTGGTGACCACTGACTCCGGGACTGCAAGTGGGGAAAAATCAAACATTTTCAGTTGTTATCTGAACAGGCATGGAAAAGAAAGTTTTCAATTTGAACAGTTCCTGTTTTTTAATTATGTGCTGCGAATTTATTTCTCTTTGGAGAGGTATTTTCTCACTTTTACATGTTTAGGTGTGCTGGACAGGATGCAAGGTTTCTCTTCTTCTAGATTTGGGGTTCCTGTTATAGGGCTTTTAGATGAATAGTCAGTAGAACCTTATGCAGGTCCAACTCCTGTAGAAACCATGTGGAGTGTTGGTTCTTCAGGGTTGAAAAGTCGTGTTTGAGGAACACCTCATGGGACCAGTCATACACATCAAAAGTTTTGTTCTAGACTTTATTGGTAATATATAAATCTTTAGTTCTGCTTTAAGGTACTGATATTTTTGGGGGACATTTCATGGCACCACCACTGGCCATGCACCAATTTAAAATTTATATGGCTGTCTATGAACTGTCTTTTTGACCTGGTGACCTTGTCTTCCAGGAGCACAATGAAGGAATATATAATATTTTCAGTGGTTATGAGAATAGGAATATAGGGGAAACTTTCCACCTGTCTAATAGAGGCTTTTCCTCAATTTGAAGAAATCTTTTATCCTGTGGGGGATACAGGTCAAGAAGAAATTGTACAGGTAACACATTTTTAAAGAATAAACCTCTCCTTACCAGACAATGGACACGAAGGAAACATATTGAGATCCAAATTTGTTTATTGAAGAAGACTGGACCTGTGGGAAAGTAAAAAAATTCAGTTCATTAACAACTGATAACATACATTGACGCTGTATAACTATTTATTATTGCCTTGCCTTGCCTTATTTTAGATTGCCTTGATCTTTCAGTCATCAACCAGCCATCTAATTCATCTCCCTTCAAGCATCAATAGAGTATA
>NW_027321631.1:0-2145 GCF_032062135.1 Pyxicephalus adspersus | reverse complement strand
AAAAAGTATATAAGACCTACCCTGAAAATAAGACCTAGTGTGTTTTTGGAAGCCCAAAAAAATATAAGACAGTGTCTTATTTTCGGGGAAACACGGTATGTTTAAAATTTAATCAATACAATATGGTTAACTACATATACATATTTGACACATTTTAGGTTTTGATCCTAGCATGTGGTATGATGAATGAAAGTGAGACTGTGTTATTTATTCATAAGCTCATAAAACTACAGACAAGGATGAGACACAGACAGTACTTGACCCTAGAGATTCATCTTAATGGGAATTTTCAAAAGTAAACGTGTGGAACAGACATTTATATCTCTAGCGTGCACACCAGGAACAATAAAATAAAATTAGACAATAAGGACAAATAAATCTACTACCACAACAGCAAATATAGCTGCACATTCCAGTTTTCTTTTGCTGTTGATATAATTATTGTAAAAGAGATGTACAGCATTAATTCCCAGGTGGTTAATGGGAGAGAGAATGCATTCCTTGGCATTTAGTGGTGGATTTGCAGTCAATGTCTGGCATCTAATAGTATACAAATCCATTTCCCTGGCATATAATGGGCACTTATCTTCTCTGGGCTCTTAAGTAGTTTCAGACAGCTATTATTTCCACAAATAAAGTTTAGTGCATAGCGGAAAGCTGTTCCCGACACCTTATCTTAGATACTTTTGACCCATTTTTCAATTGGCAAAACTAATAAATTAAAAAAAAAACATAATGTATAGCAGTGGTTCCCAAGCTTTTGCAAGTCGTGGACCACTAAATGCACAGACTCCGGACCACGCATGCGAGGGGAGCCGTGAGTCACTTAAAGGGGAAGAAACTTCCCCCAGAGTGATGTCATGAAGCCGGAACCCATCACAGGCTCAGACCTGCATTGGGAGAGTGGGCACCAACCTGGGCCTGCGATGTCTCCGGGAGACATGACCCGCGGCTCTGGCCGGTACGCCCCCCTTCTCCTCCTGACCCCACTGGTGGTGCACCGGCCAGAGCCGCGGCCCACCTGTCAGACAACTGGGGGTTGGGGACTTTTGATATATAGTACTTGATCAATAAACAATGAAAGCTGAACAAAGGTTCATACCTTTCATCATTTGCTATTTTTTTCTGTGTTTTTGCTAGGCTGATTTTTTTCCTTAATTTATTTTCTTACAAAAGTAGACAAAAATATAAGGAGAAATCTCCCAAACTGGGACACAGGCAGCAATGAAATTCTGAGAGGTTCTATCGATTCCCTGCTTTCAATTAGGTCTAAAACATTATTAAATTATTACTCTTTTTTTAATAAATGGGGATAAAACAATAAGCTTCCCTAAAATGTCAACATAAAATGCGTAATTACTCTGTCATTTTGTTTACTAAAACTTTCTTTAGGTCGCCATAACCAATTTGCAACTTTCTAATAGTACTGGGTGTTTGAGACTATGATAGGAGAAGAATTGGATATAGGAGAATGCTGATATTTTACATGTGTTTGATTGTATATAACATGACTAGGGTAGAGTAGAGTGATCCATTTGGCTGCCACCCAGACCAACCAACACCTATCCCCTCCCCTGGACTAGTTGAATAAGACTCTAGACAAACTTTTCTTTGGATTACAAATTGGCCATAGCAGCCCACTTTATTTATGCCATTTTCAATATATTAACATTTTAAAACATAAGTTATTATTTTACAGGTCCATGAAAACATTAATACAACTTTAATTAACCAAACAACTTAAATTACCTCCGCTCATTAACCCGGCCCCCAGGCGCCCTCACACCGCCTCGGGGACGATCAGCGGATGCCCACCTCTAAACACATCTGGCCTCCACGACAACCAAGTGTCGTGCAAGGATGACTCACCCCCCTTTTCCTTCCCCACAACTTTTAACCCTTTCATGGACCTTAATAAAGAAAGCCAACTCGCCGCCATGACAATAAACTTCATCCAATTATTTGCTTTTTTGGGAGGGAGGGTGGGAGACGTCCGTTTTCTGGTAATAACTGTCCCCTTTACTCCCTTCCCTCTATATTTATACTTTCATTTATCCCCACCCATAACAACTATTAACCAATCCATCTAATGCTTTTTCCCGCACTTTATTTGAATTTCCCGCTCTGACTTTCCCGCACTTTCCT
>NW_027321630.1:0-2146 GCF_032062135.1 Pyxicephalus adspersus | reverse complement strand
AAAAAAAGATGGGTAGGCAAGTTTGAAGAAATGGGTTTTGAGTGCTCTTTTAAATGAGCAGAAAGTAGGAGCAAGCCGATTAGAACGAGGAAGATCATTCTGAAGAGTGGGGGCAGCTCTAGAAAAGTCTTGGAATCGTGCATGTGAGGAGGTTATGACCAATTAAAGTCTTTTTCAGTACCATATAAATGTTACAATAATTGATGATTCCTATTACAAGTAAAAAGGTGACATTATTTCCCTACCACAAATATAATTTCTTCATCTTCCATTTGCATAAAATGAGTCATGCCTCTCCCTCAATCATAACAGGCTTCATCAGCTTTCTAAGTTATGCAAGTTTTACCAGATGGCCTTTTATTTATGTTGCAACCCCAAGAGTTCTATGCTAAGATAATTTTATATCACTATTTAAAGAAATTGCACATTCTCCAATAGCAAATTCTGTTCATGAAACCCTGAAATCCTTCTAATATGTGTTAGCCCCCCTAGCGTTCTAATTCTGTCCGTATTGCCACGCAAAAACATTTTTTTGCTTGGAAATTTATTTTACATTGTAGTCCTATAATTCTTAGGCATAACTCACCGAAATATGTCCAATAGTTAATACATTTAACCCCCCTAGCGGTCTAATTCTGTCCGTAATTCTATGCAAAAAAAGTGGTACAATTTTGTGCATAAAAATTTATTTTACATTGTAGGCCTATATTTCTTAGGCATAACTCACCAAAATATGTCCAATAGTTAATACATTTAATAATAAACTTGATTTTGTGTTTCAAACTTTATTATACTCATACTATTATAATATACTGTAAAATAAATTTTCATGAAAGACAATGTACCACTTTTAGACATTTAAATCCAATGTATTGCACTCAATAGTTATTTTGTATTGAATGCAATACAAAATAATTTTAAATTCCCGCTGCGCCCCTAGTGACGGCCCACGCACCAACGTCACAGGGAACTCTTAACCTTTAACTATTTACCTTTCAGGTATAAATGCCTAATTCAATTAGCACACTATAAAACAAGCACTTTCAATAAACTAATCACTATGCGAAATGTTAATTTGTATACCAAGGAGCCTGGTAGCTATATTCCCTTTTTTTCATATATTGATAGGAAATAGAAGTAGTAGAAGATGAACACGGGGAAACAACAGCAAACCATGTCACGTGAAACCCCAGTGGAGGTTACTACCCCCCTCCTATCCACCAAACTAGAGGTGAAACCTAACTATGACAGCTTCCAGCTGCCAGCTTGTAAGGCATCAGAGGACTGGCTGGTGCTCAGCTGTTCAGGCTGTTACATCTTTACCCTAATTCACCATTGATGGAGAAAGAGGGATTACTTTTGGCATAATCATCTCCAAATTCGGATAATTAAATCTAAGTTTCCACTAATCATTGAACACATCTGGAGCATAATGTGCGGAAGGGTCTGAAGAAGCCAAAGTAGGTGAAACACATTGGGCAAATTAAAAAAGCAAAAGGTTATGTTGCAGTTAAGCACATCTATTATATAACCATGATGACTCACACATGATTCATACCTGGTAAAAATAGTGAAACTTCGTCTAAAATCATTTAAAACCACATACAACCTTTTTGTTTGCTTATATACTTATCATATATACCATTATATACTTTGAATCTGTTGAAACGGCAGGAAAACCCCTCCTTGTATGTCTTATATCCCATCTACGGGATTAAGTCACACTTTCAATTTACATGTTACTGCATGTCATTACTCTTTGTATTGTGTTATTAAAAGGTCATCCTAATAAATACTAATACAATGTTTTTGTTTTGGTAGGCGTTGGCCTATTAAATTATGCACTTTTTTTTTAATTTTTGTTATTAATGACAAGATATTTGTGTCTAAGTTTCAAGGTTAGCTCACTTGCTGTAGTTCTCTACCATTATTATTATTATTGTTAATAAACTGTATTTATATAGCGCCAACATATTACGCAGCGCTGTACATTAAATATGGGTTGCAAATCACAGACAGAGACACAGGAGGAATAGAGGACCCTGCCCTGAAAAGCTTACAATCTAGGAGGTAGGGGAAGCCACACACAATAATTGGGGAGATGTGGAGTGATGGGAAGTAGTGAGGGTTTAAAGAGACAAAAAAA
>NW_027321629.1:0-2148 GCF_032062135.1 Pyxicephalus adspersus | reverse complement strand
CAGTCTTCCTGGAGGGGGCAGGGGTATGTGACAACAATCCCAAGCCTGGGACAAGGACAAACTGTGTGACCTCTTGATCAAGATTTCACCAAGGATGAATCAACAATGTGATTCGCTCTGGACCTGCAGCAGGGGGTGGTTCAAGGAGAGAAAACCCTGGTGTGTATGGTTGTGTGAGAGATTGACCATGTGCTAGAGATACAGCTAGACCCCTTTCCTTCCCCTGTCCTATATACCCTTTACCTGCTTCCCTTTTGTCATATGTAAATTATCCTAAGCTGTAAATAAACCTTTCCCTTTTGTAAGATCTATTGGTCCATCGTTAAATCCAAGGCACCCCAAACAGAGCACATTCTACAGTGTGCATATTGCAGAATCCTTATCCAAGTTTCAAGTGCAGGACACAAAAGAATTTGTCTCAAGAAACACTGATGTGTTCTCAGAGTTGCCTGGGCGCATTTCAGTCATCAAACACAACATAGTCACTGAGTCGCAGGTATGAGTTCACTTGAAACCATATAGGGTACCTGAAGCTCGGAGACAAGCTATATCTGAAGAGGTAAAAAAGATGTTAGAACTTGGGGCGATTGAAGAGTCGCAAAGTCAGTGGTCAAATCCCATAGTCCTAATCCCAAAGCCAGATGGTACAGTGAGATTCTGTAATGATTTCCGAAAGTTAAATGAGTTGTCAAAGTTTGACGTGTACCCAATGCCAAGAGTGGATTAATTAATTGAGAGACTTGGCCATGCAAGGTATTTCTCTACTCTTGACCTAATCAAGGTGTACTGGCAAGTGCCCCTTACTGACAGTGCTAAAGAGGCAAGTTAATTAAGAGGCTAATTAATTGCTATGATCTCACCATTGTGCTTAGATCCTCCTTAATTGCGCAGCTGAAATGTAATTGCCTTAATTGGCAGATTCGCGACCCCTATTGCGCATGGCAGGAATCCGGCCGGCAGATTCAGGATGCGAGTGGACGCGCGCACTCGAGTCCCGGACCGCGGTAATCCGCGATCGCGGGTCGCGCGTATTATCGCGCTTCCCGCGATCGCGGATTTCAATGATGAATCAGGGGCATTGTGTCACTGTCTCTGACTGAGGAATCAATAAAGCTATAAAATTAAATCAAAGAAATTTTTTTTTTACAGGTTTTAAAAGTATAAGTACAAAATACAATTAAATTACATTAACCTAAATTAAAGGCATATTTTCCAATGCTGTTTTAAATGTTTTACCAAGAACATTGTGCTCATGAAACATCCTTTGTAACTTTAGGACAATAAAACATAGTTGTGGAACTTTTTGTGGTTGATCTGACAGCGGAATTAACGATCCCGCATTATGAAAAATTTGCCCTTGCACCGTGAATGTGGATGGAAACCCAGGCTGTTGAACAACCGATGTGGTACTGAATTATGTCATTTGGAAACATGAGTTGTATTTTCTGATGTTATTAAGAAAATGCTTTGATTCTGTATTTGCTGATGTGTAATTCCAAAGTTCTTGTGGTGGTGTTTCCAGTTGGCAAAGTTTGATTTTCCCTTTTTTTGCAGCAAATACCAGGAGACTCAGATTTAAACTTCTTGGCTTGACAGTAACTACAAATTATTTCCATTTTTCTGATGGAAACACTTGCATGCTGCGAGTAGTCTTTATGTGAATCATAGTGGAATCCTTCCAATGCTAAGCTAAAATGTTATGCAGTCCGTGATTGTCCTGCTCTTTCTCTCATTTCCAGTACTCGGGTCTCACGCTGTTGTACTGCCTCTGAAGATTTTTTTTGTCTACGGTGTTGTTTAATTTTTTTTTTTTGAAATGTCTCCATGCGTTTGCTAGTGATCTCATACACACACACATATATATATATATATATATATAAATATATATAGATAAAATACATCCAAATATAGCTCTGACATATAGCATAGCGCTGTACAAAGATGATTGGTGCACTCACATGAGTCTTAGTTATATGTAAGGCAAGTTTGGTTGAAATGTCTCCATGCGTTTTCGAGTGTTGGTGGAACATACATACACACACACACACATATATACATCCAATTTTATATATATATACTAGCTGAATACCTGGCGTTGCCCGAATATTATTTATTGCAATCTTATATTATACAGGAAAAGAAATCAAA
>NW_027321628.1:0-2148 GCF_032062135.1 Pyxicephalus adspersus | reverse complement strand
GTTTTTTACAATCCATTCGTCCTTCGCTTGGAAGTACAGGACTGGGGTTTTCCTGTACAAAGTTTAACATCAAAAATAAAAACCTTTGTAATATTCCTACAGTGAAAACGCAAGATTACTTACACTAAAGTGCCCTGATAACACTTTCCCAGAGGAACACTGAAACTCACCCCTTTTTTACCTAAAAACCTGCACATATGCATCATAACTTGTTCCTTAACCCTCTCCACCAACACTTAAGCCTAACCAAACCTTAAAATTAGCTATTACCTGGGGATCAAAACAGGAAGACAACCATCTTACATTTACGACTTAAACTATGTGCCCTTGATAGCAAAAATCAAAAGAGAATTGGATTTATGGAGAAATTAGCCATTGTCCATGTTTGGAAGGATTCACTTGTTAAAAATGAAAACTTTCCCAAAACTTCTCTACCCATTTCAGATGATACCTTTGCTGGTAATACGTCAGGATGGTATGACTATAAATAAGTTGTTTCAAAATTTTATATGGCAAAACAAACGCCCTCAAATATCTATCCAATAACTCTAGTTACCAGCTTCTGAGGGGGGAGTTAACTTCCCAAACGTCAGATTACATAACTTGGCTTGTCTCACAAGGCATCTATGCAATTGGATTAAGGGTACGTCTTTTACCTTAAACTTCTCCCTAGAGAAGGCTATAGCCTATCCCTGGGATCTTGGTGTACTGTTACATTGAAAACTACCCTCCCTCCCCACGCATCTGAAACACATAAAAGTATTTAGAGATAATATTTTTGCTTGGAGGGAGGTGAGGTGCAAAATGGGATTGGCCTTTGGCCTTTCAGTTTATCTACCCTTTCAAGGCAACCCAATGTATCCTCAGGGCGACACTCAGGCGATATCCCATCAACGGTTACACAAAGGGCTAGTGCGAGCGAGGGAGGTTTTTAATTCTGAGAGGGGACGTTTGCTCATTCTGTGCAAAGTTCTCTTTGCGACCCAACACAGTTCATCCAATGTACTATTTGCAGATCACAAACTTTCTGAAATTATTAGGGAATGACTACACAAAAGCATTGAGACGCAATCGTTTCGATAATTTATTGCAGCTCTCTGAACCCACGATCACAGACCTATACAGGTCTAGAAGTTATTTGTATGGCAATTTGGAAGGGACTAATGTGTCTGATTGGGGCACAGAGCTAGGTGTTGAAGAAGTAGTGAAAAAGATTGTCCAGGGGTACCAAATGGTACGAAGTGCAATGTCCAATGAGATCTGGAGGGAATCTCAATTCAAAATTGTCCATAGTGGGTATAAGTGGTTAGGACTTGCAGGAAAGAAATATTACACTAGACATTTCCTGTCAGAAATTTAAGTTCCCTTCGGCAACATTAATAGGCAGTTTGTGGACATGTCCTCTGATAGTTCACTTTTGGCAGAGAGTTTTACAATATGTTCACTCTGCCACGGGTTATTTTGTCCCAATGAACTCAATACTATGTTTGTTCAGTTCTTGGGATAAACTCCTTGATATCACTCCCAACACAGCGCTTAAAAGCTGGATATCGGTTTGTCTCCTGACTGCGAGACAGATGCTACTGTTAACCTGGACTGACTCTGTACCTCCTACACCCAACATGGTTTCTAATGCTTGTAAAACAGTATTTTTCAGGGAAATTATTGAGGCAGAATTCCAAGATGATAAATTTATAACCAAGTTTCTGTCTCAGTGGTACCCCTTCATGCAACATTCCTTCTCGGCCACACAGTTGCTGGAGATCTTGAAACCGTTTGACCAATCCACTTGGTACATCCTCAACTTTGCTCTATAGGGTTTAAACTTTGAACTCACGTGCTGTATATTTTTACTTTTTTTTTGTTTGTTTCTAGTTAAAATGTTTAACATATTGGAAATATTGTTTTATAAAGTTGCTATGTCTGTGATATATGTATTTTTGATGGTCGAACGCCTTTACGACTATTGTTGACAAAAGTTGTACTGAATTTTCTTTTTTTTTTTAGTAATCAACCCCCCACCCCACCCCTTTCCCTATTTTTATTTATGATTTAATGTTTTGATTTTGTGGTTCTGTGTCAGTTTTGATTTCTATGTGACTTTATATTTGTCTTTTATTGTAAAAACATAAAAACAAAAAAAAAAAA
>NW_027321627.1:0-2148 GCF_032062135.1 Pyxicephalus adspersus | reverse complement strand
CAAGGAACAAAACATATAAAATATATATATACAACAAAAATGGCAACTCTTCTAAACAATCTATAACTAGCCTCTAAGGCAACGTGCACATGGAAATGGATTTTTACAAAAAAAATACAAGGTTTCCCAGAACACATTTTTGAAGGAACGCTAATAGTTTAGAGGACAACACTTTACAGGGGGGTCTTGATGGCGCAATGGGGCTTCCACAAATCTTTGCAAATGTATGGTTAGCTCAGTGGTTAGCACTGTTGCCTTTGCAACAACAGTGAATATTTTCCGTGATACTATCTGCAAAAAGTTTGTATGTTCTCCCCATGTATGCTTGGGTTCCCCTCATATATCCAAAACATGTAGTTACGTTAACTGTTTTCCCTTTAAAATGGCCTAAGACTAGGTTAATGACAAATGACTGTGGTAGGGAAGAGATTGTAAAACCCTTTGAGGGATAGCTATTGACATGACTTTAGACTTTGTAAAGCGCTGTATGTCGACACTATATAAATATAAGTTAATATACACTATATAAACATAAGTTAATAATAAAACTTTGCAACTAAACAGTTTTTTTTTTATTGTAGACTAACCAATGAATATGCTAGGAAACCCTGTATTGTATGTTTTGTGAAAATCCCTTTCTCTACGCACCTTGTCTTAAGCTATGTACACATATTAGCTATCTATCACCCCAGGAAATTTGACATGTGCAGTGGTTCCTCAATGCCAATCATCAATCTGCCATGGCAGTAAGTAGAGGGCAAAAAAAAACCACCCAAAAATCATCTCTGCAATCTATCTTTGTACTGCATACACATTTCCTCAAGTACAGAAACAATATCTAATGCTTATCCAACAATACACTAAGCTCCTATTTTGTGTGTTGGGCTCACAACACACAATATTTTTTGTACTTGAGTACTTGGTTTTGACAGTCCTGCCCAGTTTTCTGTTGCCTAACTGCCCAGATTAACCAATGTTCCCATTTCCACAACATAAACTTGAAAATGACATGAATTAAAACTAATCTCCAGCTTCTGAATATATTTTGAAAAAATATATGTATATGAAGTATTTATCTACTAGAATATTTGTGTTTTTGTTCCTGATATTTACACACCCTAGCAGAAATTTGTTCCAGGTTGGTGTATTGCATTTTCTTTTTTTGTTACACAAAATAGCTAGCTCTTCTTCCACTCCCATCCTTTGATTGGATGACAAATAAGGTATTTCTACTTTGTTGATTCAATATGTGTTCTCTTTGTCCCAGTCTGAGCTATACTATGCAGGGAAATATAAATATCTGATATCAAGTTATACTTGACGTACCTATATTAGATGCGATTTATTATCATATAATTTTAATTAATAACTGCATAAATTATCATTTTTATATTTGACTCAAGTTTTGTTAACTTATTTTCTACTTCATTACCATGAACATTACCAAATGAATAATCTTTATTTAAAAACCAAAATACAAAGGTGCCATTGTTAATGATGTTAGCTGCACCTTTTTCATGTTTTCCCTTGGAGGCCATGTCACTTTTTTCCAGTAATCCTTTTTTGCTCTACAATCCTACAAGCAGATGAAACATGGGTACTTTGTGCATCCACTTTGCTGTCTGAGTGGGAAGTTTACTATTTTTAAATCAACACATATGGACTATTGGTGTTTATAATAGCAAAGCTTTTGTTAGACCATTTTGATATTTTCATATTCTTCTTTATGTTTTGTTGAGTGACCAATTAAAATTAATGCATAGCAGTTGCCAATATGCAGTAAAACAGATTTCAAACCTCTAGTAGAACTGTCTATGAAAAGCCGCCAGTGTTCTGCTCGGTGTTCTGGTACTCCCATATGATTAGTAGTCCAGGGATGTTACAACAGTACACAAAGTCTCCATCTTCACTGAAATATGGTAGGAGTGTCACCTCTTATGTCCTATAAACTGTTATTTTAACTTCCGGTCTCAGACAGTTCTTTTCTTTTAGCCTGGATGCTTAAAGTTCAGATGTTTTGATAGACTTAGGTGACATATTATATCATTGACCTCTTCTTGGGAGAACTGCTGGTTTGATGAAACACTTCCTTCATATTCCCACTGCTAACTCCTGGATTACACTCCAAACCCTGTATATCCTCCATGT
>NW_027321626.1:0-2149 GCF_032062135.1 Pyxicephalus adspersus | reverse complement strand
TTTGAATGCTGTCCCCATGCATTTACTACCATGATTACATGCACAAATTAGAATCTATGCCTATATGTGACCAATGCAACAACTGGGGACCCCCAAGTGGTAAGGTATTGGTTTAGGCCCCATTCCTTTGGAAATGGATTTGTTTGAGGAAAGGCTATCTTTTTTTTAATACTAATGAGAAGATATGACACCATCCCTCACAATCAATATATTGTTCCTGTCATTGTGAAGCAGAATTGTCTTCTGTCTTTTCTGAGCCTCAGTGCCTAATAATTCGGATGAGAGCCAGGGGAAGGTCCCTGCGGAGCCTGCTGTGTGTTCTATGTGCTGCCACAGGCTTTTACCCAGACATCGCTGCTCCTGCACTTCAATCCTCAGGGATGTCTGAAAATTTCCTCTCCGATTTTCCATGTTCTGGAGGCAGAGGAAAACAAGCCATTGCAGAGAGCTGGAATTATTGCTTCCCATCGCTCCGCATCACTTCACCTCCGAAGCACAGACAGGGAAACTTCACAAAGACAAAATAAGTGTAAAGAAAGACAGAAGTCATACCTATAAAGTGTGTGACGGGCTCATTGTACAACTTTAAAACATACATGACAGAAATGTATTAAATGTCTTTCCTCTGCACTATGACAACACTGTTACAGAAACAAGAAAAATCACTACAGTGTTGTCACCTTGTGCAGTGACATGTTAAGGAGGAGGACATTCCACTAACCCTTCCCTGCCAATCAAAGCAAGACACATATCTGCCAGGCCAGGAGGAAATGTTAGAGGGTGCTCCCCATCCAGACACAATGGATCTGATTTATAAAAGCTTTCCAAGCTTGGAGAAAATACATTTTTATCAGTGAAACTGGGTGATCCAACAAACCTGGAAAGGATGTGGTCAAGGATTCGAAACATTTGATAATAAATGCTAAACGACATTGAAGAAAACCATTCCATAATGGCTGGATCACCCAGTTTCACTAATGAAAGTGTATCCTCTGCAGCATTGGAGAGCTTTAATAAATCAGGGCCATTACATCAACCTTGATTTCTCCTTGGGACCTGTAGAAGTCAGCAGTGGCTGGTAGCTATTCATTATCTGAAGCAACCCTGAAAAACACCAGCCAATGGGAATGCTGCCTACAGCACACAACAAGGCAAGTGCAAGTTGCATGCTTAGAGGACAATTGTTTTAGTGGCCAACTACCTGGCGGAGCTTTGAACCCAAAGACTGACCAAGGTCCAGATCTCTGCTGCCCAAAAAACCAAAGCCCCAATGAAGGGCGGGGGGCAAAAGTTTATACCTGAACGGATTCCTCATGCCTTTGTGCTCCCATTGACTGACTCTCCCACACCATAGTAATCATCGGCATCATTCAGAACCCCCATCAAGCTTGGAGTCCAATATTCCACCTCCAGATGACAAATGTTACGTAGTAACAAATATTTAGCGTTGTTCCCCTTTATATTTCTGGTGCCCGGCTTTCTCTGCTAAAGTTTTTCTTGAACAAATTATACAACTTACAACATGAAGGATTTGAGAGTAACGCAAAGTGACGCTTGTGAGGACTTTGCTGAAAAATAAATGTGCAGAATTTAATCAGTGCAGCACTGATTTGGAAAGAAGCGGACAGAAAGTGCAGCCAGCAAATATGGCAATTTCTGGAGTGCAGTGCCATGTCCATTTAGAGAGGAGCCCAGCCAAGAGCTGTCACCTCTGATCCATTCACTCGGCTCAGGCTTATTAATCAGCAGAACGCAGCACATCCTTCCCAAATATATTTACACTCACATAGAAGACTCTGCGCCCCGCTAGCCATAGAGGATATGGAAGTCCCAGCATGCATTGCCAATTAGATAGTATAAAACAAGTTGGAAGATCACAACCATTTCATCTATCTATCTATCTATCTATCTATCTATCTATCTATCTATCTACAGAACCCAGCTCCTGAGATGGAGTGAGATCATTTTCATTTTCTTTCTGCTTCTCACAGAGTTCACTTCAGCTGCACTGCACTATTATGCTTTATTGCAAAGTTCAGTTTAAATATGATTTCTGCTTCAGTCAGGTCTTTTATATTCCTAACTTAAATCTGTCAATTTATTTTAATATGATCCTTTTTTAAGCCCAGGTTCATCCTTCTATCTACTG
>NW_027321625.1:0-2151 GCF_032062135.1 Pyxicephalus adspersus | reverse complement strand
TCGGTGCTATACGATCGTTCATATATATCGTGCATGAACGTTCGTCGTTCGTTTTCCAACGATAATAATTGGAAGTGTGTATGTAGCTTAAGACTGGCTCTCTCAAGAAATGTTTTACCAACTTGTGAAATTAAGAGCATATTCTGACTGGGATTGCCAGTTCATTGTTAGTACATCATAAACCAGTGCCTTTTGGTAAGGAAACCTCATAATGAAGTTCTTTGGCTGGTGGTTTGTCAAGGACACAAACTGAATATAATAAGGGTTGGATAATGTGTGTCATGTGCAACATCCCATCGTCAAATTCTCTGAGTTTAAAAGACTTTACCAGCACATATAAACTTAAATGTATTTCAATAAATTAGAATATTTTAAAAGAATTTTTTTATTATTATAATTGAATAAAATTCTTCGACTAACATATACAAAACAATTTTCCAAGGGAAAGTACTGATATACTGTACAAAAACACTCTTTAAATACATGGAGTCATAGATTATTTACTGAGTCATAGAGTATTTACTACAAAAAGTTCCCCTTTTTGAATTATTCCTTTCAAATTTCACTTTCCCGACACGTTTTGCAGATCTGAATCTACTTCCTCAGAGATGTTTATTGAAACATGAAAGATATAGAAAATGTTCCAATGTTCAGTGCTATTGAACTGCACTGCTCCAGAGAATCCCTCTGGAAAAGCTAAGGCCTCCAATAGGATGAATGTCATTAGAATTGTGTGATCATTATGCCCAAGATCTTTGAGCATTGTCTCACTAAAAGTAATGTTGCCTTGCAGGCTTGCCGAATTCCTCCTAGAGTGGTTGGCAGATCTTGTTCTGAAATAGACATGGTGTTTAAAACTGTGAAGATGTTAAAAACCCCCCAAGGTATACTAAGTCTCTTGGGGGAAGACGATTCCCCATCAGTTCTAATTCTTTCAAATACAGAAGGAAAGTTCCTGTTTAGCATGAGAAGGGTTCCTTACAGCCCAACAAGAGAATGTTGAATGACTAGTGATGGGTATGAGCACACTTTAGACATAGAAAGGCCATTACAACCAAAGAAGGGAAAGAAAGTAACGCAAGGCACATGGACCTCCTTGAATGTATGGTCCTCAGAGTAGGAAGGGAGATTAACACATTTGTATGCTGACATGGAACCCTTCCAGCTGTAACCAAAAAAGGGTATACATACCAAATAGTCCATCCAGGATTAAAGCATATATTTAGCTTTGAAAACACTTGGGGTTAATTTTCAGTACCAGAGGCAATCCCACCACCAAGTGTGGCTCAGGGTGGCATTGTAAAAGGCTTACCTGGTCCCCACAAGCCTACGGAGTCCCCTGACAGTCCCTGCCCGGCATCTATGTCCCCTGGCCTTGCGTCCCTGCTGTAATCAATGGGACATGTGAGCGTGCGGGGGCAGTGCGCTGGGGGGGGGGTGTGAAATTTAAACAGAATGTAACGCTTTGACATGCAAAAATGCTGTCATAATCAAACCGCCAGGAGGTTAATAAATAAAAAAGTCACATCTCATAAATAGTACCCAAAAAATAAATATAGCAGAAGCCACATCCCTTACAAAATAATTCTTTATCAAGAATGGAAAGTGAATGGGACTATTGGATATAACAAAACACAATGTTATAAAAAAATGTATTATAAAAATTATACAATATTAGGTTAAAATACAACAATAATGTGATGAAAATTCATTGACAACTTCAAAAGAGCATCATATGCTAACAATGTACATACCCATAATTTTCTTTGTATAAATGGTTGCTAATACAATTTCGATGTTTATTTTAAAGATTCCAAAAAAAACAAAAAACAAAAGCCAACCCATTTGCCAAACCATTTGTTAGCTTACAGGTCAAATATAAAATTGTGTTTCATCAATTATAGTACAAGGGAATGGCTTGTTGATATTTCATTTAATTATTTCACTGGTCTGAAGACCCAAGAACAAGATTTTGCTAAAACAAAAAAATTTAAAGGACTCAATCAGACATTCCCTTGTGGGAATCAATTACTGCCATTGAAAAATTGGACGTGGAAGATTCGCCCAAAGGAATGTCTGGGGGAATGTCTGATGTTCTTGGGTTAAAATACACTTTAAATGTACATCATATTATATTTTTTCTGTGTAAAT
>NW_027321624.1:0-2151 GCF_032062135.1 Pyxicephalus adspersus | reverse complement strand
AAAGAAGGGGCCTTTTTGGCAAATACAAATAGGTTTTAACTTCTAAAAGTTACTAAGGACATACAGAAAATAACATTTATACTATTGCTAGACATCACACAACTCAAAAAATTGTGTGATGTCTAGAATGTAAGACGGTCGTCTCTTTTACCCGACTCGTTTCGCCTTGTGGCTTCTTCTGGGGTTTTTAGAGACTCTTACTGGTTTACGAAAAAATATTAATGAGAATACACATAAAAATATTCCATATTCATATATTCCAACAATAATAGTAAAAATAGAAACAGTTACTTAATTACAACAATGAATAGTGACCATGGTATTATGTATACATAATAGTGTATAGTGCTCAGGATACGTTAAGGTTATTGGAGTGGTTCTTGAATAGGATCAGAAAGAGAAAATGAAATATATTAATTAATGGTCAAAAACATATAAGTTACATGAGTTAAGAAACCAGAAGGATGCATAACATATCCAGTGTAAGCAAATTAAATGCAAAGGACTTTTTTATGGATGGAGTAGAGATAAAAATCCTAATCACGTGATATTGTGGTATAGTAGTGGCAGTTGCTTTGAGCTTTGTGTTAGGATCAGATATGTGGTAGCAATCTTTTGCTTCTATCCTCTATATGTTGTAAAGTCAATCCAGGGCTGGCATCTGATATTTAGTTTAAACTTTATTGGAGAATTTGAGTTTTAGTAATCCCTCTGTTCTAACCTCTGGAGGAACCCTCTGCTTCCACTGGACCCTGGTTTATATCCAAGAATTCACCCAACTTTTACCAAAAATTCACCCCTATTCTTTCTTTTGATTCACACATTTTCCTATTAAATCGAAGGTGAAATGAGTACATTTTGGATACAAGTTGGGTGGATGAAAATACTTATTAATAGACTCCTTTGTCTTTCACTGTGCATATGATTTGGGCTGCACAATTCTCCTAAGATATTGATCGATGTTTGGGAGGGGGGTCACTGGAGACAAATTATTACTGACCTTGATTCTGCCTTTCCTGTGTGGGTGATGCGGTTGGATAACTGAGCAGTAAATGGCAACTGTTACACATGATTTAGCAGGCAGTCTGTTAATATATAACTGTGAATAAATGTTACCTGATAGGGGATTTTTTTAGCAGTTTATTTGTATTCTGGTTTTTGTTTGCTTTCTGTTTTTTATTTTTCTTTATTTGCCTATAAATGTAATTAAGCAATGATCCAGCTGCTCAGCTCTCCCTGACACCTTTTCCATCAAAGTTTCAGCAGCTCAGGTCCACTTACCAGCAGTGATTTATCAGTGCAGCCTTACCTGAGTCCTCTACCAGCAGTGACAGGGTGCTCAGCATCCCCTGCCTGAAGTGACTCAGCAGCTAAGCCTACTTTGCTCTTGTATCCAGGAAGTGATTCAGCAGCTCTGCTTTCCCCAATTTCCCCATTGGCAGTGATTCAACAGCCCTGCTCACTATAACCTCACTACTACTACTGATTTTGAAGTTGCTCATTCACTGCATGGTCTTCCGATTCTCTGGATATCCGGATTTATATGAGCCGGTCATGGAAGCAATAAAGGTTTTTCATTTTAGTTATTAGTCGGTTTTATCAATGTGTTTGATGAATTGTCTGAAAGTCTGTGTTGGTAATATTCATCAATGAGACGTGTCTTTTCTTTGCCCAATCATGAGGCTCAGTGATATTATCTCTCTGTTATGTACATTTGGGGCCACATTCTCTGTAAATGTTTTAGTAATTCAGCTGCCTGGAAGTTCTGGGAATGTGCACTGTGATGTACGGAAAGCCTAACCTGGGAATTCCTAACCCTGATTTATATACGTTGAGAATTTCTGCTCCCTACTCAGGTATCTGCAATGCCAAAATTGCTACCATCTACCCTGGTACCTGCATCAGAATTACAGCCCCTACTCGGGTATTTGTGTTAGAATGTATTTCTCCTAACATGATATCTGCTCTGCCAGACTTCCTAAACCCTTCCCTGGTGCCAGAACCAGAACCTAAGTAAAAATATTAAATGTGGCCCCAGTAATTTATAACCTGTAGTATGTCTGCAGTCTCTGACCATCTCCTGTACTATGCCTGCAGTCTCTGACCACCTCCTGTACAATGTCTGCAGTCTCTCACTGTCTCCTGTACAAT
>NW_027321623.1:0-2152 GCF_032062135.1 Pyxicephalus adspersus | reverse complement strand
TCACGATCTTGGTCTCATCATACATTATGAGGCCACCTTTACAGTCTTCAAAGTGAATGTGTGGAAAGTATTGGTGAGATGTTGAGAAAATTTTAGTGGCTATTTGCCAAAGTCTGGTGGTCTCCCTTACTAGTCTCTTTGCACTTTTACTCAATTTACACATTTGCATTGGGAACAGGTGAATGACAGAACAAGTGAATCCCGCTTGTTTGAACTTTAAGGTAGTTAGTATTTGTAAACTATTTTAAAACTAAGTAGTAAAAATGTGAGCAGGCAGGTTTTTTTTTTAGTGCAGAAAGGACAGAAAATGTCTCCTCTATAAGAATCAAAACTTACCTGCCTGTTTGTACACTCACCTTTCTTTGCTTTGGGACCTCTGTCTTTAGCCATTTTGATTGACATAACTCTGGCACATGTGCAATTATTGGGGCTTGTCATGCATGTATGTATTAGGTCTGTATCTAGACTATCCAAGAAGATTATTCATGTTCCAGTTGTGTAATATAAACATCTTAAGTGAGCAGTTTTAGCCATGTGTTCTGATAGATAACAAAGCATTGTTGTTTCCTTATATACAGTTGTGCAGCATTATCATAAAGATTATAAAACATTGTCACATTTCCTACTGTTTCCTTCAGGTTACTTTAGTTCTGTCCTCTTCATGTTAGAGCCATTCAAGAAAGAGAGTGACAGTGGCCTCCTTAAAAAGATATTGGCTGCAAAACTCGGTAATTGAAAGGGAATCATCACTTGGCACATCGTGCCAATCATTAACTCATCATGCCATAAATAGGCATAAATTGGTCAGAATGACCAAAGCAAAGGGACGACTCTGAATTAAAAAAAAGTAACATGATAAGCCAGAATTTTCAAATGTTTTCACCCCAAAGGAATCCTAAATTTCCAGGTTCTAGGGAACCCCTGGTAAAATTATCATTGGAGGACATTGGGAATAATGCATTTTAAAATGGTGGTCATTAAAGGGAAATTACCTTTACAGATAGCTAAAATAATCATTGGTGTCATGTCACTGGCCCTGCTAAGTGGCATTAGACCCAGAACTAAGCAGGCACTATCAGTGAGGTCGGTCCAGATCATCTCATGGAAGGAACCCTTAGTAGTAACCTTTGTAGAAACCCTGACTGCGAATGGAAGTTGTAGGCTGACAGTGCAAATCAATCGTTTTGTGAAATTGCTATTATGAATTGAGTTTGTTATACAGTTAAACAAAATTTGTCTTGTGTGTTTGGGCTATACCACGGAAACTGATTTAACTGAAATTAATTCCCGTAAAAGTGAAATTTTAGAAAAACATCATAATCCATATAAATGGTAGTAAAAGTTAGTAGCTTGGAAAATTGAATATGCAGTGCTTTTTGAACGCCTTGAGAAGGTTTTCTCTTCCTATGTCTGTTTGGGATTAATGCCAACACTTTTATGAATTATAAATGCAACAACATGCCTTCCAAATGAGGTTGTTGGATAGTTGCCATTATAAGGAGGTGCTCAAATTACAGTGTGCCAGCAGATTTTAGTTTGTTTAATGGAAACTGGACCAATAAATCACTTCTCATTCTAAGAAATATGTTAGGAAAAATTCTATTACCCATATAAAAACTGTTACATAACATATTATTACAAGGCACACTAGAACCTGTCCAGCATTCAGAACTGTAAAAGTTCAATTTGTTCACATAGGAACCCATGTTTTAATAGAATATATTAAATAATCAGTAATGTGTCTGAAAAAAAGCTGCTGTACTTGTGATTAAAATACAGATATTAATTTTCAGCAGGAAATGTATGAGAAAATAGGCCAATATTACAGGGCCACCATGTATATTGTATTGTATTTTAATTATTATGCCCTTCTACTGAACATATGGAATAGCGGATATCAGGTCTAGGTATACAAAGAGAAATGGCCATGTTGATCTGGTTACTTTAGTACTTTGAGCCACCGACCTGAAACAATTATGAAGATCAGGCCTGTTCAGGATATTATTCAGACTTTGGATACAATGACCTTGACCAAGGTATTCAGAAGTCCCAAAGTCAGAAAAACAACCTGGTAACCAGCAATTTTAGAAGGCTGGCAGCACTACAATCCTCTTGTTTACTTAAATGAGATGTATTTTTCATTTTTTTAATG
>NW_027321622.1:0-2152 GCF_032062135.1 Pyxicephalus adspersus | reverse complement strand
AGCATTGTGATGTGTTATATCCAAATCACCAGAGCAAATAGATTTCAACTATATTCAGTTTAGAGCAGTAATGACCAAGGAAAGATAATTTATGATAATTTAATAAATGTTTGAAAGCAATACACAAATAGATATAATACAATGCAATAATAAAATAATTATAATATAATAATAATTATAATACAATATAATTATGTTCCTATATTAAAGCTGTATTTTTTTGATAGCAGCAAAGCTCTGTACATTAGAGAATAGCTTGCCATGCACTACCTAGTGCTTTCATAAAGATTGAGAACTATTTACTGCAGTTGGAGATATTTTAAATAAAAGTACAGATTTTGTACTATCATGTGATTTTTATAGTATGCAGTAGTATAGTATTGTACTGTGCTAGCCATGAACTGACACATCATGTTTTGGGGTTTAGGTGGTTCTGTTTATTGGATGGCTCATGTTACTAAGATGCAAGCTTTCAGGATGACTTGGATCTCTTCTTCGGACTTTATTTGTATGAATATAAATCAACCTGAAAGCCTACATCTGTAATAAATTGGGTTAGACCAGTGTTTCTTGACCTTTTTAACACGAGGGAACTCCTTGAAATAATTTGCTGGTCTTCAGGGAACCCCTGCTATAATTTCTATATACACAGCTCACAGTACATTAGTGTGGTGGTCAGTAGCAGAAATACCTAGATGGTTGGCCAGTAGGAAGAACGCCACATTTTCAGTTAATCAAAAAGCTCATTTGTATCCGTTATCACTCCAAAAATATCATTGTTGTCACTTAAACTGACATGAGAGGTCATTGTTCTGCTCATTGTTCAAGGAACTCCCATCGACCTCTGGAGGAAACTCAGGGATCCACAGAAACCTGGTTAAGAAACACAGAATTAGATAATAAAGAGCATCATTTATATTCCAAATCTGTCTGCACAGAGATTTGTGAATTCTGTCTCTAGTGATCACCTGTATATCAGCAACATGTATGATCTGCATGGTAGAAATGTATTTATATAGCCCCAACATAATATGTAGCACTTTACAAAATTCACAGTCATATCAAAATGAGCATGGAAAATATAGATGGCTTGGGAACAGTGCAAAGTTTACTTGTAGTGCATATTTGCCTGTGGAATTGTTATTTTATTAAAAAAAAAACATCGCCAGTCTCAGGGGACATTGGTGGCCAATGCAGAAATGAATTTGGCTTTAAAAATTGGTTGCTCTGTGCCTGGGAGAAGGGAGACACAGAAGTGAGTTCACCAGTAAATAACCTTCTGCTGTAGAGCTTAATTGTTGTAAAGGAAAAAATGCAGACGGAATCTGTCATTGGATGAAGTGACCTGACCACAACTCTTCCCTCTCCAAACCTAAAGCCTAACTCCAATTTTCTGTTTTTTACTTGATGAAAAAGATGAAAAACAATTGTGAAATGTGAGGGAAAAAGAACAAGAATGCAGACTTTAATATTGAGAGGACTGGCACATAGGAGAGTCCCCACTAATGACCAATGTAACTTTGCTGATCATAGATAAAAGGTCAGGCAGGGTATTATAGGTAACATTTACCTGCACAGACAAGTGAACAAGTCTTTTGTGAACAACACTTTTGTGAAGTCGCAAAAGTGGTGAATCCAACATTGCAGAAAATATCAAAAAGTTACTATATAGGTCTGGAGGACTGAAAGTTTCTGAGCACGCTGAATGATTTTTTCATGCAAATGATTGGGTGGTAAAAGCCAGCAAAACTTTAAATAGATGGCAATTCCCTGGCTAGGTAATAATTCCCATTTTTTGGTGAAAAAATTATTTTCCTTTAAAATGCAACTCAGGGACCCTGTAAGGTATAATATCATTGTAGGATGCCAAGATGGGTGGTTATAGACATGTGGACAGGCCCAAGCCCTGTATATCCAGGACTCAGGGTTGGAGAGAGTCCTAATCTCAGGCCTGGGTAACAATGCACCTCACTGTGGGTCTGCATACAGAACCAGGACCCAGTAACCTCTCAATCTCTACCCATTTTATTTTGGAGTGTCAAATGGGAGTTTACAAATATAGGGAAGAGTCTTTCACTAAAGAATGGGAAAGCTGTCACTGAGGGGTCCGAGCTGTGCTGTGAGTAGCGGGTACAGAGTTCCAAGGGTTGGT
>NW_027321621.1:0-2152 GCF_032062135.1 Pyxicephalus adspersus | reverse complement strand
CAGATTTCAAACACAAAAGTGGTAAAAGGCTGTTCTAGTTATGATTTTAATGTTGTAATATTGTGTAAAACCACACAACCTGTCATTTCCATTCCTTTTACTGTAAGTGCTTTAGGGTAACATTTAAATAATTGCACCACAGTTTGTTGGTACCTGTGTAGTGCTGGAAAATGTTTTCCATGTTTTTGCAGCCACAAATTTAAGTCCTTAAAGCCAAACCTGGTGAAGTATAGAAGGACTGTGTGTTGGCATCAGCTAGCCATATATTTTATTGTGGTGCAGAAAACTCAGAAAGCAGTCCATATACATTCTAGACCACTTGAAATTGTGACTTAATTTTGCAAACCAGATGGTAACAAGCTAGCAAAAAAAAAGAAACATTTTCAAAAAATCCACTGGCAATTGTACTTTATCAACAAATTGTGCAAATTTATTCAGGTTGCCTCAAAATAGTAAAGAATATCCTACAGTTTATGCTTGTAAACAATTATATATGCAGGGGTATGGCAGCTGTAGAGAAGCTACTGCTCTCACACAGGACACAACAGACTTTTACTGCATGGGGAGTTAAGGCCTTTATACTTACGGCCTTTTGTTATTTTAAGACACCCTTTCCATAAATGCTGATGAACTACAGTTCATACAGCTGCATCTCTGCATTGGGGGGGGGGGTTGCTCTGGAAATTCGAAATTAACATGCCTCATACAGACATCGGTCAACAGAGAACATTTTACCCTTGCCCCTAATGCAATAAAGTATATGAGCCTTAGTTTAACTAAACCGGCTCCGGTAAGATTTTCTTATTCTAAGATAATTGCTATAAAATTTTTTTTTTTTTGCTGGTAGAAGAGATTTCCCTCACTTTTTCCTTAGTCAACTATTTATCATACAGGTCCACAGGCTGACAGTTGCTTTAGTATTCCCTTAACTAAAAAAATACTTTGAGCTCTATTTATAAAATAGGGAATGTTCCAATACCACACACATTCCCTATTGGGAATCTTGCTGGTCCATGTGTTTCAATGGCAGTAATTGATTCCCATGAGGGAATGTTTGAGAGATTGTCAGATTCCCTGTTTTTTAAACAGAGCCCTTTGTGTTGCTATTGAGTTTTGGCTCAACAACCTTTCTCTAGTTAGTTTACTTCAACTGACTCTCCTACTGCATCAAAACCTGGAGTCTCATTCTTCCCAACTCTAAATTTAACAAATACAAGAACCAAAAAAAAAAAAAGATTTGGGTATAGATACATTTTAATGTTGCTTTATTGCTTGAGAACACTATGTTTGCTTTGATGTTCAGTGCATTATATAGCACATTACAAACAGAAAATTATTTATATGTGTCTATAAAAACAGTTCTTTATATTAAGCTTTGCTATAATCAGCTTTTACCTATTTTAGCTGCTTGCTTTTAAAAGGCCAAAGCTCAAGGATGTTGCTTATTTTTATCTTACCTGTATGGACATGAATAGAAGGGGGTATACATTAGTCTTCATGTCCAGTACTCAGGGCACCATACAGTAACTGTGCCACATTGACTTTCAACTTAAAGCTACACCATCTGATAAAAAGAACTAGTTACCCCCATTTATAGGTAAGCAAAGTAAACCTGGCAGCAGTAGGGGAGGCAGAATCAAAAGTAAAAAAAGTTTTGTTTGGAGCAAGGCAGAGTAATGAATGTGTAGCTGGTGGAACAAGAAATGTTGCTGCGTGGACATGTGTAGACTGATAGACATGCAAACTGATTAGCAATAAACAGGTACTACTGTATGAAAGACCTTATTTTAATATTTTATTTTATGTTGCATGTTATTCAGTATTCTTTGAAAAGTCTATTTTCACCAAATTCACTAAGCTAGTGTGAGGAGTTACGCTCAGGATCGCCTTTGCTGGGGTCAAAGGACACTCGTCTGGTTCATCCAACTCAGATCACACACCAAGGTATCAGCCTTAAGGTGGCTTGCAGCCAGGTTTATTGAGGGTTGCAGATAAAATAACAAAACAGCAAAAGAAAACCTTGCCTGTCCCCGGCACTTACTATACATCAAGACGTCCCTGTCTATCAGCTGGAGGGCTTCTCCCTGTCAGCTCAAAACCAAGCTTTCAGCAACCTTCTACTCACTTTTGAGCTCACTTACATAGACTGACT
>NW_027321620.1:0-2153 GCF_032062135.1 Pyxicephalus adspersus | reverse complement strand
CCTGTGCTACAGAGAATAAAATGTTTAAGACACATTGGGCCTGATTTAATAAAGCTCTCCAATGCTGGAGAAGATACACTTTCATCAGTGAACCTGGGCGATCCAACAAACCTGGAAGGGATCTGTTCCAGGATTGAAAACATTTGCTAACAAATAGCATACAACTTTTAAGAAATCCACTCTAGGTTTTCTGAAATAATCAGGTTAACTGATGAAAGAGTATCTTCTCCAGACCAGACCAATAGAGTAATAGAGTAATAAAAATCTGAGGGTGGTTCCAACCCATCACCATTTCTTTTTTTATTTATATATATATATATATATATATATATATATATATATATATATATTTATATTTATATTTATGTATATTCATTAGTATCCTATGTTTCATAGTATATATATATATATATATATATATATAAAAATATAAAAACAGTATTTATACTTTGAAAAGAAACAGTCTTTATTGACTACAGCAGAATATTCTTTTAAGTTGGTCTCTTCAATGCATACTTTAAATTATGGGTATATACCAAACTCTGCATCAAGACTAGTATTTTTTTGTAATATTTTCTGAGCTTTAAGGCAATGCCGATGTTTATAGAAAGTGAAACCAGTCTTTCAAAGGTACAAGCTTGTGTCTGAAATAGCTGCAGGTTATAATATTAATTTTAAAAAAAAAGGACATTTAATTTTTAATGCAAATAAAATGTTCCCAGGCTACAAGGCCTTTGAGGTAATATAGTGGTCTTCAGGACAAATCCACATGTAGATGTATGTATCTTGTTTGTTAAAAGGCTTGAGGTTCCTATCACTATCAAGGTTTCTAAGGATTGCCATCAATTTAACCTCAGAGAATGTCATGCATGTCTTTGAGGAAGTATGTTAGTAATTGCAAAAGACATAATATAATCTGATTTTATCCAATATAAACACTTTTTCTACATGTTAATAGATGGAAAAACTGTAAGATGGAAATCCAGAAAGGAAATTCCAAGAATTCTATGAGCAGTTAAGATTCTCTCTGAAAGGAATAGTTTCTTTTAGAAAGCATACTTTTATAACACTATCCATTCTACAGCTCCATGCAAACAAAACAAATACAATTGTATTTGTTGCTTGATCAACCAACATTTGTCTTATGGAATAGAAGCATAAATGCATGAATTTTCTTTACCTGACACATGTTCCATGTGTTGACACATGTTCCATGCCATGTGTTCCATTTTATTTTATATACTCTTTGCTTAATAAATTTGGGTTATGAGCTGTATGGTGACACTGATCTGGGAGGGGGGTTAATTGGAATGTTCCAGGACAATTGATAAGAATTTTTTTGCAATTTACATGATACAATGACAATAGTACTTATCATGTCAAACTTGCAAGATGTTGTTTTTACCTACTTATAAACATAAGGTTGACACAAGGAATAACAGTTATACAGTTACAGGAGTTGCAGCTTGCACAGAACCTGTGAGTGTATGATTGAAACTAGAACAATTTCAATTAAGTCATCCTACTTGAGGATTTTGCAGTTACATTTTCTAATAATTTTTTTAGAATTTTTTTTTAATGACATCTTCAGGTCAAAAACCCTTAGTTTATATTAAAGTATATATGGCATCAGGGGTTTTTAGTTAAAGTTATACATAAAAGTTTTTGTAAATTGAGGTTTGCACAGACAATAATTGTTTTTGCCAGAAAATGATCCTGAATGCTGAGCTGTGCGTAGTAGGCATCCAGGGGCAATATTCACTGTATTTTATTTTTACAGCAGGTCTGAACCCCCTAGGGGAGTAAATAGCAGTCAGGTGCTTCTAAATAAATGCACTTGATTAATTGCTTATGGGCAAGTGTGACCGCCTGTATAAAAGCAGAATTTTTTTTTGACTTGTTTAAACTGCAATGTAGTGCTTTTAGGTGGCCTTCTTTAAAAACCCACAGATATTAGGTTGCTATAGGTCACAGACATCGAGGCAAATTGCATGATTTATACAAGCGGTAAACAATGGAAATCCTGCAGCTAGGGTGAAGCTGAAGAAATATTATGTGGCACCTTTACTAGTGCTAAAGTATTGAAATGACCACAAACATTGAAGCACAACACATTTGCTCTACAGTTGGGCATAGTGTGGCACCCTTACAGT
>NW_027321619.1:0-2153 GCF_032062135.1 Pyxicephalus adspersus | reverse complement strand
GATGAAATTTGTCAAGGTAAAATAAAGGAAGCTGTGATTTGTGTCAGAACAATAAAGTATAAGAGTGATGTGACTGAAAGGTATGTGTAATAAAATGTATAAAAAGATAAGGTATTACAGAGAGGCAGAAGAATAATATACACTTGCCTCTGCATCAGACTTAGAAACTTGACTTTTTGCCGGGTTACCTTAGCTAAGGTTCTGCATAGTCATTCCTTCATAATGAAAGCATTATGCCTTCCAATGCTGATTATACAGTTTGAGAAAGACTATAGCAGTGGTTGCCAACTGGTGGTCCACAGAACAATTTGGACATTATTTGCAATTTGTATGTTGTATTAATATTAAAAATAAATAATATTCTTATAAATTCTCATATTCTAAATGAAAATTTCCACCTTTATTTTGCACTAAATTCAAAAACTGTACTAGAGACGGAAAAACAAGGCAGGCACAGCGTGAACTCAGTGTAGTCTTAAATTGTATGAGACAACCGAGCCTTACGCTTCAGTACTGTTTCCACCATTACAACAGTCACGGCACTCCATGAATACCGATTCTCATCTGATTGTTTTATTTTATTTGTTTATTTTTCAGATGCTCTTTTAGGTCAGTATGACATTACCTATGTATTTCTTTTAACTGGTATATTTAGTGGCATCAAATAGTTTGACTTTGATAACTATGATTTCATGTTTGGTCTTAGATTTGGTTGAAATCAACCCAGAATGAGTGAGAAAAAGCAAACAAATATTTTGCATTTCTCTAGTAATACCAAAGATAATGCAACTAATGATAAAAGTAACAATAGTTATACTTTACTTAACGGTGAGCTGGTTAAAGAATAGGATCCTCTACAGTCCTTGTCAGGCACCATTAGAAAGATCATAATTTTACAAATGTATTTATCTTTTTTTAAAAGTTCATTTTAATAGTCCGCAGGATTTAAAATTATGAATTTAGTGGTCCCTGAGGTCCGAAAGGTTGGCAACCGCTGAACTATAGCACAGTTGTTAATTGATTGTTAATTGGCATAATAAATAATTATTTATTTCCCTATTTGAGGTCCCAGTCTTGCCCACAGCTATGGCCTTAAATTATAAAAAGATGTCAAGTGATTTATATGTTGAAGTGGTATTATCTATTTTTAATAAATTGTTCATAAACATTTGTGCAAGAACGGAAATGTATTTACCAATCCAAGTATATTTATAAATACATATATTGCCACCTTACTAAGGTTACCCAGCCCAGCTGCCCAAACTTGCTATCCCTGACCCCAAGTTTACACATACTATAACATGCAACACATAAAGTGAACATGCTGGGAATTCCTCAACTATAATTGCAAATAATTAAAATGGCTTCAGGTGTTCATGTTGATGAGAGTAAAAAAAAAACATTTAAAAAAAAACAACAGGAAATAAAATTATAAACAGCCAGCATGTTGTAGATACAAAATGTTATGAGAGTAAATATTAGGAGTGTATTTATAAATGTTTTCATGCAAGATTGCTGCAACTTTTACCTAAGGTATATCTTATCTTTTATATACCGTTCTATATATGGCAATGCTAAGTGAAAAGTGTTAGTAGACCTGTTTTTGGGCAGTCTACTTTTTTATTATTCAATAAATTGTTTACAAATCAAGTAAATCCAGGAAATGAAAACTAATAGACCAAGCTACATGTGAAATCATTTTACTCTGTTTTCAGGATGTACTGAATATAAACACCTGTTTTGATGATTTCCCTCCATGGCAATGAAGAATAGATTCAGAGATTGAAGAAGATGCTATTATTAAAGTAGTAAAGGCTGGGCACTTGGTGGGTCAACTGGTGACCTCATAGGCTGACTAGAAAACTTGGGGCTCTTTTGAACTGTGTGTCAATGATGACATTTTTTTTAACCCATGATACAACTCAGCAAGAAGAGACATCATGGAGAAATGTCATCTCGTTTGAGGTATTTGACTTGGATATGGAAACTCTGCAATGTGAAGAAACATAGGTGGATCTCTCAACACTCTTCAAACTTGAGTAGGCAAGCTGATAGGCACTTAAAATTTTCACCATAGTGCTAATATATGCAAGTTTACCATTTGTGACAGGGGTCTTCATATCTGGGTACAATTACTTATGTAAAAAAAAAAA
>NW_027321618.1:0-2153 GCF_032062135.1 Pyxicephalus adspersus | reverse complement strand
AAACTTTTTGGACATCGCGCCTAAAGTGTTTTATTGATGGAGTTCAGGTGTTTCCAGAGATAGGTTAAGTTAATTTTCTGCAGCATGCAAAAGCATTTAGACAGTTATGTACTTACAATCATGTGGCAACATTTTGTCGAAGGCCCTTTTCTGTACCACTATTACCATTCACACAAAGAGAGTCCATGGTTTGCAAAGTTTGGTGTGCAAACGTCCTAGTGATCTGCGGAGGTCACTGACTACAATCCTATTGAATGCCATTTGCAAGTCAAGTCTTCATGTCCAACATCTGTGTCTGACCCCACAACTGCTTTTTTGGTCAAATGGGCACAAATTCACATCTGCGAATACTGTCCTAGCAACAAAGGGGCGGGATGGGGCAACTCCATTTCAATGCCCATGGGTGTGCAGTGTGAAGCTAATATTGATAGAATATTTAGAATACCGTACTTGTTGTATCTGTATTTTTTTCTTCACCTAGCAGTGAAATAGAAAGTAATGCAAGTAATAAAGTTATCTTGCCACTCTGTATTCAGTATTTAAAGAAAAACTGAACTCTAAATGAATGCAACTTTGGAAGCTGTGAATGAATGCAACTTTGGAAGCTGTGCTTTAAAAAGGTACACTTCTTTCCAGCCTTAGGAACACGGCGGTGACCTTGCCAAATCCCTGGAGAATGAGGCCAATACTTAGGATCTCACACTGCAGAAATACAGCTATGAGGCTGTAGGCACTGCTAATTCCACAAGAAAGTACACTTTTCTGTAGACTGCCTTGACAAATTCAACATTATTATCTCTGTAACATAGCAAAGCACCTTTTAGGTTCACTTTGACTTTGTGCCATTTTAATGTTATGTGTAGTGCACACTCCGTTTCAGCAGGTGGCACTGTTGTAATAAACTCAATTCTTCTAGACCTAGAATATTTTTGATTTGTTAAAATGAATGTACATTTTATAACTTGATGGAAATTATTCAAATTTTGTGATCACAGGCATACAAGTTGATGACTTCAAACCTAAAATCAATGGCAATGCAGATAAAGGTATGTGTTATTGGTATTCATTTCTTGTAACACATTCATTCCATTGATTAATAATTGGTGTACATAAAATGTTCTTTCACTTCATTCATGTGTTATGGTTTACTAATGTAATACAAATGTTTACCTGCATATTACAGAGGTTTTTGTAAACTAAAGTTCTCATGCTAAACAATTTGTATCTGGTAATATCAACTCATCCACTGTGCCCAGTCACCTTTAGAGTAGATAACCAGTGATCACTACAGTTAATCCGAGCATTGCTACTTAATCCAATATAATAGCTGGACACATGTACCCGCTACCATATCTTCACCTATTTCTGTGCTACTTTCCCTGCAGTGTAAAACAAATTTAAAGACCGCTCCAGCTTAAAGTAAAAATGTATAATATTTATGCCCCTGTAGTAATAAAAATATAAAGCCACGATAGCTGCAAAACTTTTTTTTTTTTTTAATTGTGATTCATGAACACCATTGTCACGTAGTATATCCAGGTCTTTGGTTTCCCCTGCAACTAAGCAGTCTGCTAAAACATATAAGGCATATATTGAATGCTAGGCATACACTATGCAATTTGTGAATCATATTTTTATTATTATTAAACAGGGTTTATATAGTACCAACATTTTAAGTAGCGTTGTACATTAAATAGGGGTTGCAAATGACAGACAAATACAGACAATGGCACAGGAGGAGGAGAGGACCCTGCCCAAAGAGCTTACAATCTAAGACCGATATGATTAAACCTTGCAACCAGCTACAATGTCTTCAATATACAATCTGCTTGTTCTTATATATATATATATATATATATATATATATATATATATATATAATAGAAGTCCACATTGTAATACACATAATCCATTCCAAACCCAACTTAATGGTTATCTGGGTGATGCAAGCAAAAACAATCTTGCCTGATCAATTTTAGTATTAGAAGCTCAATAACTAGTAGCCATCCTATTTGCAACCTTTTCTCATTGTGTAGTTTTTGTTGCTGCTGGAATACTGGGATACAGTTCAACATTTGACCCCTTGCATTGTCTCGATCAGTAATACATTGTCTCTGTGCGAAGTATAAAATGTTTATATAATTAGAGAATAG
>NW_027321617.1:0-2153 GCF_032062135.1 Pyxicephalus adspersus | reverse complement strand
ATACACTGTGCAATATTTTGTTATATTATTGCCATTTTATATCAATATAAATATTGATTTTAATAAATCCTTCTAATAGATTAGAAGTATTTGATGTATTATCCAATTCTTCTATAACTAATCTGAATTACAATTGACTTTACTTTATTCTAATTAAAAGGCTGGCCATACCTTTTCAAAAAGTGGTTTCAGTTTCATCTTTATGTTTAACCAAGAAATATAAATTTCCTTTCCTAAATATCAATTTAAAGGAAAAGAAAAGCATTTTTTTTTTAAATGATTTAATGTATTTGTCAAATCAACTGTCCAATCCAGGGGTTGGCAAAGTTTTATGGCCACTAGGCTATTTATGGGGTGGGCGGGAGCACACTAGGCTGGCCCCGCCCTAATGGCTCCACCCTCCACCATAGAAAGCCCCCTGAAATGAAATCCCTCTCATTTGTATGCATTGCGGAGGAGAGGGATTTACCTTCAGAGAGCTTTCCCTATTTACCGCAGCGGTGGAAGCAACAACGCCGGCCACGGTAAATAGGGGAGTAACTGCAAGGGGGTGGCACCGGAGCTCTGGCTCCGGTAGTTCCTAACACCCCCTGGCCGATCCGTCTGCAGCTCCAGAACCTCGGGTTGCCGGCCAGCATTAGGCCGGATCGGCCAGGGGGCGTTAGTCCAAAATGAACTACAGGCTAGGCCGTATCTAAAGGCCAGAGTTTGCCGACCCCTGGTCTAATCAATTAAATAAATCACACATAGTGCATTCCAAGCCTAATTATATCAGGTGTCTAATCAATTAGTATCATATGATTATATAATTGGATTAATAATAAACAGATAACAGACATTGTCTTATTGGATAATGATGGGTGTATGCACTTAAGGTAAGAAATTTCAAAATTCACTCAACTGTTATTCTTTTATACATTTGTCGCCATCATAAATGCCACACAACTCTGTTTGATGGCTTTCAATTATTTTATTTCCCAGCCAAACCCCAGTGATTCATATTTGTCTGATGAAATGCCTGGACCATTAACAAGTGACCCAACCAAAGCTTGCTGTGTATATTGTAAGTTGTATTGTGAGTGCAGCCATGGAAGACTTCCTTGTAAGTATGGTAGTAGCCTCATAGTGGACTCATGCTAGTGATGGAGTTACAGATGTTGGGTAAAGTTGCCCAGTGTAGCCATGATAGGCTTTCTGAAGGGTGATATTGAACTCCTAAGCTGAAGGGTCTGGCTAGAAGCCAAATGTGTCCCAGATTTTCGGCCTAAAAATGATTTGTCACTATACTATGGGCCCCCTTTTTTGAAGCAGGGAATCAAGCATTACCCCAAAACTTACCTAATAGGAATCTTTTAGGGGTCTGTAATGCGAGATCCATGAATAGTGGTTTTGATGTTTAAATCGATAGTCAATATACTTTCCTTTGCTTCTGTACTGCATTGGGTAAGTATAAAACCCACCCAAAGAGTTCACGGGTTTTGAGGAGTATGACAAATCTTCTGAGAAGGTCCAGCACAGCACATGAACATCTCCTAAAGCTTGGGATGCTCAGTGTGTCAGTGTTTCTCAACCTTTTTGAACCTCTTTTAAGAACTTTAGGGAACCCCCTACCATATCACAACTTTTGTGTAGTGGTCAGTGGGACAAATGCCTCTTACTTCTCCTGACCTGAGAGGTACAAATTGCTCATTGCTCAAGAGATCCCTTGCAACCCTAGTTGAGGAACTCTTTAAAGTCTCATTCCGAAATTACAAAAAGTTCTATTTGAGTAGCAGGTGGTCTGTTTTTTATGTATACAATATATAAATTATTTATAGGAAGGTCCAAGATAAATTACATTTGTAGTTTCTGCATTATTTACACACTGCTATCAGTATATCATGGAAAAATGTATGCACATTAATATGTTTCCCTGGAAACATGCGTACAGCTAATACTACATCTTGTCTTTGGTGGAACACAGACTGGAGAGTTCTAATACTCCTTTTATCTTATAGCGAGAGTATCAGGTGAAGGGAACAAACAGGCTCTCTGAATGAGAGATAGCTTGCTGTGGAGCTCTAATGTACTTTATTTTTTATTATTTAAAGCTTATATTTAAAAAGTTTTCTTTGTGCAAAGAATGGCTCAGGTGGTTGTCATGGAGATTCCAA
>NW_027321616.1:0-2154 GCF_032062135.1 Pyxicephalus adspersus | reverse complement strand
ATGTTCCTGTACACCTGTTGGTTAATCAAATACATGAAATCCAGCTCATTTTATGCATCTCATTTCCCCTTCATTTAAGAGAAGATGGAAAATGAACACTAGAACCCCTCACACACCATACTACATGATACATAACACAAAGGAGACTCAAGTCATTTTTATTAAAGTCTGTTTAATTGATTTTGGGCTGTTTGTTAGGCTTGGAAGGAATAGGCAGTACTGCCCCCTGCAGGACGCCATGGACAATGTATGCTAATAAATCATTTATTACACTATGATGGATACAGTCAGAGCAATGCTGTTTGTTCAGAATGAGAACACTAAACAATTCCAGGCCTGGCAAACATGGACAGGTGGTTACTATTGTAATTAAGGTAGTTCAGGACTTTCTTTTCAATGTCCTTTTGATATCCGTTTTGTTGAAGAAGGCGCTTTAGATATTTCTGTGGGGTTTCTGCAAGGTTAAGTTCATCTTCTGTGACTTTCTGGGCTAGCTGCTTCATAGAGAGCTGGTCAGGGACCTGGAAAAGGGAACAGAGGAGAACCCATTAACCCTTTCACTGCCAGACAACCCCCCCCCCTCCCCTTTTTTTTTCATATTTCACATATATAATAAAAATATTCTAAAACATTCATTCTATAGCTAAAAATTGATGTAAAACCCTCAAAACTTTATACAGCAGAGAACCTGTAGAATCATTGTGACTTTGTTTTTTTTCTATATTTTCTAAAAAATAATAATACACTAGCACAATATTTTTATAATATCATCAAGTGTATTATAAAAGTATTATAATTTTAATATCATTTTACTTTTTAAATTATGAGATGTGTTGTGTAAATACATTTTATGTCTCAAAATCACTAAATTCTGCAGTGGGCAGTACAACACGTTCACCCTGCCTCAGGGGTAACAAATTCTTTAATAAAACAAACTCTGGAGGCTCTCTTTATAAAGTGGTGAATCTGACATTCACTAAAACATTAACTAATAGGAAATCAATCACAGCCATTGGAACACATGGACCTGGAAGGTTCTCCACCAGGGAATCACTGCTTAAAAAATAGACCCCTTGGTAGGTATAAACGATAAAAATAAATGAATCTCTGTAATCAATATTAAGTCAATAGAAGTAATAATATAGTAAATCCAAACAGTCTAAGTACATGAATTTGACCCAGATCTGAAGTGAAAGAGGATGGTAAAGGAATCAAATCAGTTCACGTGCGGTACAAGGAGAATGCCTATAGGAAGAGAAAGCTGAGAGACAGGAAGATGACCTTATCAGTGTGCTGCTTCTTCTTTTACAGGCCAGTCACTGGCCGGATTTTAGAAGAAGTGGGTTAAATGATGCTACCACACTGAGGACATCTGGTGGCAGAAAAAAGTACCGTGGGGGAATTCTCTTTACTGAAGTTGAATATTGCAGCAAAAGCTGTTTTTATAGGCTTTCAATGTATATCTTTTTGATATATATTGATATCTTTGGCAGGAGCTCTGCTTCAAACATTGATAATCACACCCATGCCCTTAACAGGAGAAATTGGTGAGAATACATTTCACTTGCTAAATACTTGCTAATTAAGGTGAGCACCTAATATTATTCGTGTCATCTGCTTTTCTTGCGTTCCATGAATCATATCTCCCTTTCAGGAAAGGCTGCATCTGATTGGTTATTGTGGGTAACAGATAGTTTCCTGTCCAACATTTATAAATAATGCCTCTTTCCTCCTAGGACATCACTATCTCCAAGAGTTAACACTTTGCTGGCCATGTTTAGAATGTAACTAGTTAGAATGTTGACTATTCAATGACACAATCATGGACACACACCAATGTAAATCATCCATGCCACTGGGGGACCTCATCGGTGAGAATATGCTGCTAATTAAAATCAACTGCCCCTATCAGAGTACCAGCGCTGTGATTACTTCACAGATTAAGAGGGTGCCGGGTCACTGCTGGGAGGAGGAGGAGTACAGGTGGCTCATAGAAAAACTTCAGTGCTGCTGCTGTAAACTTCGAGGATGAGTTACCTTTAGTCTGGCAAGCCAAGTAAGTTAAAGGAAGTCAGCTCAACTTAGGACAAAGTTAGGGCAACTTTTAGCTCATGTGCACAAACCCTAACATGTGCTTGGGGGGGGGGGGGGGGG
>NW_027321615.1:0-2155 GCF_032062135.1 Pyxicephalus adspersus | reverse complement strand
GACTGATAACACATTTGTAATGTGGATTTGGATTAAAAGTAATGTTTGTAGGAGTAATCTACATCAAAATCTCCCATTTAGCTTAAGCCTTTGTGTTTATGAGATCATCTTCCGAAATTACCCCTAACCGTTTAAATTTGACTTGTATTTTAAACTTGACTGACTTAGGCAATAGTTGTTGATTAGGCATGGAACAGGATATTTTACATAGGGTAAAAGGAATTTTAAATTCCGTGGACCATTAATATGAACTTTTTTAAAAGATAAATACATTTGTAAAATAATGTCCTTCCTGATGGTGCTGACAAGGCCTGGGGAGGCTCTGATTCATTGATCAGCTCACTGGTAAGTGAAATATTATTATTGTTACTATTATCATTAGTTGCATTATCTTTGGTATTACGAAAAAAATGCCAAATATTTGTTTGCTTTTTTTCACTCATTATGGGTTTATTACATTCGAATCTAAGACCAAACAAGAAATGATAGTTATCAAAGTCAAACTATTTGATGGCATTAAATATAACAGTTAAAGATAATACACAGTTACGGTCATACTTACCTTAAAGAACATCTGAGAAACAAATAAAGTAAAACACTCGGGTGAGAATCGGTATTGGAGGAGCGGGGTGACTGTTGTAATGGTGAAAACAATACTGAAGCATACGGCTCGGCAATGGTCGCCTCATACAACTTAAGACTAAACTGGCATCACGCTGCGCCTCCTTTGTTTTTCTGTCTCTAGTACATTTCATGAATTTAGTGCAATATAAAGGTGAAAACTGTCATTCAAAAAAGTGAATTTATTAGAATATTATTTTTTTTTTTGCTATTAATAAAACATAAAAATTGCAAATATTGTCCAAATTTTTCTGTGGACCACCAAAATTTTCTCATGGCCCAACCTGCTCTAGGGAGTGACACTGAGGATATCTGGAGAAAAAGTCTCAAATGCAGAAAATTTTTTACAGTAAAGACTGAAAAAATGAGGAAAAAAAATCATTTTGGAAGTAGCCAGTTTTATTGTTTAAAAAATAAGCTTCTAAAATGCACATAACTGCCTCTTAACATTTTGTAAGTAATAAAAAATATTGATATTGTTAATCTAAGCAATATTCAATTGCCTTTGGGGATCAGGAAGGAATTTCTTTCCTCTGATGGAGCAAATTAGACCACATTTGCTATATTTACCTTCCTTTGGATCAGTTTTGGGTTTATAGTTATGAATATGGAGTTTTTAATTTATGTAACTATATCAATTGTCCATCATGTGACTTCACTATTCTTAGGACTAGACACTGAAGCGTGAAACACTGCTGCTTTACGTGCTAATTTAAAAAACGCCTTTTGGTGCTTCATTTATGAACTCTATCTATGAACTCTAGCATTTATTATTTGTTGTGTCATTAGTCATTAGTTATAAGACTTTTTCCTTAAATGTGAACAAGCAATTTTCGTGCCATATACTTTACATGACTATAGATCAGGCATGGGCAAACTACGGCCCGCGGGCCATTTAAGGCCCATTAGGTTTGTTAATCCGGACCGCGGATTGTTTATTGGTCCGCGGCTCTGGCCAGTGCCACCCCAAGCAGGGTCAGGAGAAGGACCCTGCTGGGGGGGCGTACCTGCCAGGGCAGCGGACCATGTCCCCTATACAAATCCCAGGCTCAGATCTGGAAGAGTGGGCAGGGTTATGTCATGAGTGACACCAGTCTCGGCGCAAAACATTTGCCCACCGCTGCTCTAGAACTTGTCTACTCTCTCTGGCTGTCAGAGTGAGATCTAGACTGGCTACAGAGGGCTGGAGGAGAGATTGCCAGTTCCAGACAAGGAGCCTGTGTGCGCAGACACTGCAGGGGGAGGTAAGACCCTTTCTTCCACTCTGCATAAGAACACACCGCTGCAGCAGCAAAGGGGCACATGCCTTGTGCACATGCTTGTTCCAGCCTTGTATACTAATCTACACCTATAGGAGCTAAGCAGCACATGGGTACCAAAACATACCTGCCTGTGATGACAAATCTTACATTTATTACTAATATGACATGAGATCACCGCCTGCTCTGATCATTCTATCTCCTGCAATGCATTTTATAGTTCAGCATTCTTTAATAATTATTAATACATGTTATATTGAACATATCCCAATCTC
>NW_027321614.1:0-2155 GCF_032062135.1 Pyxicephalus adspersus | reverse complement strand
TGATATAACTATGGACTTTGTACAGTAATATAATGGTGCTATATAAATACTGTGTAATAATAATAAATATATATGTGCAGAATGGGGTCACTAAAGTGTTTGGACAAATTCTCTGAGCACCCGAGCTGTAACGACCAAAGTGCACCCTTTCCCCTGTGAGCTGACAATTATATCACAGTATAGGTTGCTGATCCTATTTGCACTAAGCACCCAAGTTAGATCTCTCCTGCTTACTCCAGGACCAGTGCTTGGCCACTATTTATTAGCACAGTAAACTTAGTTAATAGTTTTTTTATGAAGCTGAAATGCTTGTGGCTGCACCCTGTCTCTTTTTGTGCCCTAAATCCCTAGCTGTGGCCACTTACAATGACCCAACAGCCAGTTCAGTTCCTCCCACTAACTGGCTGGGGATTCAGCTGCCGTAGTTGAAGTTGTATGGGAGCCTTCCATCACATGGTGACAACACTTAATGAATAGAATCTTACAATAGGGATGTTGTCATATAAATGGGAAACATAATAACAAAAGCTTACTGGCAGAATCAACAGCAAAAAACAAAAAATAACAAAGAAAAAAACAGCAAATAAAAATAAAAACTGCTAAAAAACAAAACAAAATACAGAATGTAACTTTTTTGTTTACTTTGGTTAGGGAATGGGAAATAGAACAGGAAGACAACACTGTTAAAAACTACAATAGTTTTGCAGTACACACAGCTAAACAAGAATCCCCAAAAGCCCACATTAGCTAAAAAAATATGTTTATGTTTAAGCTACAGTAGGGATAGATTTGTGTTCAATGATTTTTTTTTATTTTTGAAAATTTTATAAAAAACAATAGACAAATAAACATTTGCATCCATCCAAAAAAAAGGTTGAGATAGATTTGGAAACGCATGAGGCTTTAAAGCTTTGAACTATGAGCCTGATTTATTAAAGCTCTCCAAAACTGGAGAGAATACATTTTCATCAGTGAAGCTGGGTGATCCAGCAAATCTGGAAGAGATCTGGTCCAGGATTGAAAATATTTGGTAGCAAATAGCAAATGACTTTGAAGAAATCCTTTCCAAGTTTTCTGGATCACCCAGCTCCACTGATGAAAATGTATCCTCTTCCGCTTTGGAGAGCTTTAATAAATCAGGTCCTATGTGTGACTCCACTAAATTTTGCATACTTCCTGTCTTGGTGACCACAAAGGAATTTATGGAAAATCCTAAAGCAAATCCTAAATTCACAAATCTGATAGTTTCCTTTTACCCCTTCTTACTTTTTCCAATGCAAAATAAAAAAAAGCTTTGTCTGGGGATGATTGTGAAATAAAACAATATCTATAGCCTCAATAAAATAACATTAGCTGCTAGGAACAATAAATGAATCGTCATTAAAATGAATAAATTAGGCCAGTTTTTGGGTGCCATAAATGAACAGTTTATTTCTGAAAAAATAAAAAAAAAGGATTTTGCTCATTTCACAAATGTTGCATATATGAGAAGATAAATAAATATAAATAAAATAAAGTGAAGATTTCTTAAGATCTCAGGAAATGGCTACATATAGGATCAGAATATCTTTTCAGTGAATGGCAGAGATTGGAGGCTGCAGGAATATCGTGTCATTTCTAGCTAAATATAATCCTGAGGGTTTGTGTATATTGTCCTGGAATAGAATGTTTGTAAGGAATAATCTTCCATTCTAATTATATCCAGAGGAAATGTTTCTGTGACTGTTTTATCTTCATCCTGCTAATTTTACCCTAACATTTGTTATTTTGTGTTTTTTTTTTTAGTAAGGATAAATCAGGTTTTGTTAAACTTGTCTGCAGCTGTTTCATTTTTGCCTGCACCAACTATAACATTTAAATACATGGAGGTACAGATCAGGTAAACACTAGTTGGGATTTTTAAATATACCTTTTGACAATGTGAGGAAAGGAGGTTATTTAAACCGCAACTCAATTTATGTTAAAAATACTCTTTATAACATATTAATCGAAGGCAAGACTTTTTGTAGGAAATTATACAAGTTCCAAAAAATTGTGCAGTTACATACAAGATAGGGACTGTTGGTTTGTTCTTAAGTTGAATTTGTATGTAAGTTGGAACAGGTACATTATTTTAATAAATGCAATTAGGACAGATGTTTGTCTCAATATATTA
>NW_027321613.1:0-2155 GCF_032062135.1 Pyxicephalus adspersus | reverse complement strand
CGACAGCTTTAAAACCAATGTAGTTGGACTATTGGCTATGTCCGCTAAAGACCTTACAAGTACATTAAAATGCATTCTCAGATCTTTAGTTACCTTTTAAGTATACTATGATAAAACAAGAACGTTTCTTGGTTGAATCACTATATTTTATTACACATATGTTGCATTCATTTTATTGATGTCTTTGATATTTATCTATCCGGTTACTCTCTAACCACAACTATCTATATTATCATAGCAACAACAACAACCATTATATCAGAACCAACCTCAACTACTACACAAACTACAACTACCACCGAGACTACAACTACAACTACTAAAGAGCCTACAACTACCACCTCTACTATCACACCTACACCTACACGTGAGTTGAGAGAGTTGTTAGTCTTTACTGATCAATCAAAAAATCATTTTTATTTTCAAGATAAACTGTTCTACAGAGAGAATTAAAAGATATTTAAAACAAAAAAACATGATACTAAACAATTTAATAGATGAAGAGCCACAAACTAGTACACTAAATAGTATATAAAAACAGCATTTTATTATTATACTAAAGACATTAATTATTTGTATGAATTGATTTTCTGTAATCAATGAAATTCTGAGTTCATGTTTCTGAGATTGATATGATTTAGTAGAACCTGAGTGAAGTTTTTGAATAGAACAAAGCCCTTCCTTACCTCCTCCATATCTCAGAGCCACTTCCACTTCTGACCAGTTGTGACCCATATTAGAATGCCAATGTTCTCCCAGGTTGGTGCATATTTCTTAGATTTAGCTGTTCTCTATATCTGTAATAAGTTATCCTCTTCCTTTTGTGTCTAAGACTCATTTTTATTGCAAAGCTGAGAAAAGGGAGATATAAAAATGACAGAAAGGAGAGATTACCACCATGTAGAGCAGTGTTTCTCTACAAGGGCTGCTAGGGGTTTCTTGAGCAATGAGCAATTTGTGCCTCTTAGTTTAGTTCAAGTTATCCCCAATGATCTGTAAGGGTAGCATTATTCCACTGGCCAGCAATATATGAAACATTCTTCCCCCCTGATAACCATGTGAATATACAGTGGGATTAGATATGGTAATTATAATATGGGTTCCCCTAAGACCTGATATATTTCTTTAAGAGTTCCCAAATGTAAAAAAAAAATCAAGAAAGGCCAATGTGGATAATAGAACTTTGCAATTTAGGAAATACTGTACTTTATTCATCCAGGGCAATACAACCTGTACAGTTAAGATCTGGCTCCATGTCCTGTTTCCCTTTGCTTCCCTTCCACCCCACGCAAGAGGGAGAAAGTCTTCCTTAAGTTCCTAAACTGCTCTAATCAGAGCTTGCACATGGTTCAGGTTTCTTATTCTGATTGGTTAATGGTAATCAAAAGCTGTATGAAGATGTGATATCTACTTGTACATGTTCTTGCATACCTGGAAATGTAGGTATTACTTTTTCCTCGATGCAACTAAATGGAGATTTTGAAGGTAACATACTTATATAATGTACGTCATGGCTTTAGACCCTTCATTACTCTATCTCATACAACAAAGGTTATTACATACATAAGATGTCTGCAAAGAATGGTCATTTTAGATCTCCTCAGCCAATAACTTGGCTTTGTATTGGCTACTTGTGACTTTTGTGTCCATGAAATATGTGCTCTAACATTTAATAGTAGAGGTAGCAAAGTAATATTAAAAGAAAACATAAAAATCACATCAGGGTCTAGAAAATGAAAAATATTTTCCAATTTGGTACACATCCTTTGTATAATTTCTCTGTAGTATAGGTCAGCTAATGCAGCCATTACATTTGCTCCAAAATGAGCCAATATTGTAAAGACACAAATGTTACAATATAATGATAATTTGTGTTTCAGCAACTATCTGTATCGATCACTGCTATTGGACAGAGTGGTATGATGTGAGTTACCCTAAATATGAACCAAATGGAGGGGATTATGAGACCTATGACAACATCAGAGAAAAACACCCTGAATTGTGTTGGAAGCCAGAAAACATTTCCTGCAGATCAGAGAAATTCCCAGACTTACCTCTGGATGAGCTGGGACAGAAAGTGACCTGTGATGTCTCCACTGGTCTAGTGTGTAACAACAAAGACCAGACTGGATTCATGCCAGTGTGCTACAACTAT
>NW_027321612.1:0-2157 GCF_032062135.1 Pyxicephalus adspersus | reverse complement strand
GTCAGGACCTTCTCAAGGACAGATTGGCAGGGGTGCACGGAGCTCAAATACCATTTTTAATTTTCTCCTGGCCCCCACCTTCTCCAGGACATCAATATAAAAGAATGGCTAGGGCTGCAGTGAGCTAGAATGCTGTTCATTTGGGGTCCTAATATAAAATTCCTCTTAACCTTCGCCTTCTCCAAGCCCCCTATGAAAAAAATGGCAGGGGGTGCAGGGAGCAAGCATGCTGTTCATGTGGGGCTCCATTTTATAATTGCTCCAGACATCCACCTACTCCAGGACCCCAAAGGACAGAAGGACAGTGGGTGCAACAAGCTAGAATGCTGTTCATTTGGGGTCTTAATATATAATTGCCCCCGATCTACGCCTTCTCCAGGACTGTTATGCTCAGAATGACAGGAGGTACAGGGAGCAAGAATGCTGTTCATTTGGGGCCCCACTTTATAATTGCTCCAGGCCTCCACCTTCTCCAGGAACCCGAAAGACAAAATGGCAGTGGGTGCAGGAAGCTGATTTGCTGTTCATTTGGGGACCCCACTTCATATTTGCCCAGAACTCCATTTTGTTTAAAACAATCCTTGGTCCTTGCAGGTCCTATATATCTTAGGGCTTGCAACATAACATGCATCTTCAGGTGCATCACTTACCATTGTATTACTTAGGTGCATCACTTACCATCACTTACAAGGCCACCATTGGTTGGAAACCACAAATCAACACAAACTTCAGCATGCAATACTCAAAATGGAACCCACCAATTAGGCAAGGAGGGAGGCCAACTGACATGTATGAGTTTTTAACTATGAGAAGAGGGTGTTTTATAGTCCTGTCCTGGGGTAACAACCCCAATTTCTTATCGATACCGCACAGGGAGTGTAGTCAGTTTCAGACAGATAGTGTGTTGCTAGTAGGATCACCAGTAAAAAGGGAAAACTAATGCAACTGCCACATCCAAGGATGCTGCAATATCTGACATTTATTTCTTTAATGAAGATTCTGGTTTTGCCACTTTCTGTGTGCGAAAAATTTATGCAGAAAGCTTCAGCAGGAATGGCACTGTCTGTCCCCCCTTCCTCCTGTCACTCTCATCCGCCCTAATGAATCTTGATCCTCAGGCGCTTCCAGACACCTCGCTGCAAAGATGCGCTGCTTCCGACATCTACCTTTCCAGCATTTTCATACGGCTGTCAGATCCCCCTCATGGTATTTTTTTATGATGTGTCTACGTATTTGGCGTCGTACCCTAAGAGACGGCGGACCGCACAAGAAAAATTGTCAATCCAAAACTGATATAGTAAACACAAGTGGACCCAGTCATTTCTACATTGACTGTAGGGAAGAAATTGAGTAAATGCTTTTTTTTTTTTTTTTTTGCAGAAGCAGACTGATGACATCATCAGAACCTAGGTGAAGTCATCAATGATGGCGCTTACATAATGACCAAAATGGCTTCACACAGGCTTCTGATGTCCACTTTAAAAAAGCATAAAATGGTTTTGCTGGTGCAGGCCAAGGCACCACCTCCGGGTTCAGCCGAGCCGCTACAGGGACAAGAGCTAAGAAATTTAAACCAAATTATATGGGAAGAACAAGGGAGGGGTCAGAGTGAACAGAGAGAGAAGGAAAGGGGATTAATCCTGATTTAAGCACTTAGGCTGCAGGAAAAGAAAACAGCCAAAAAAAAAAAAAAAAAAAAGATATTCCTCTATAGGGATTAGCCCTGAGCTGTATTTTTTTCCTCCTTGGCACGTCCAAGGTATGAAAGGGCCGGATTTATTCAAATAAAAAGCAATGTGAGATTAATTTCCAGCTGTTTTCATTTTATTGGGGGGAAATTGACATCTTAAGCCGCTTTTGTGTGTAAAATGTGTGCCGTTCAGCTGATGATTTGCTGTCATGTCGGAGATATGGTGGTGGTGGTGGTGGTGGGGGGGGGGGGGGGAATGTTCTTTTTACGTTCGTATCTTTGCCAAGATGGCAAACAAGAGGCATTGCATGCCCTCGGACTGTGGGTGTGCCATGATGAGGTGGAAGAAAGCTTTGTGAAAAACTTCTGACCTGCTAATTCACTCCCAGCCTGGCAACTTATGAGAGGAAAAAATGGCCAGCCCGCAGGGACGGCACAGTTGAGGCGCCAGGGAATGCATGGATTCC
>NW_027321611.1:0-2157 GCF_032062135.1 Pyxicephalus adspersus | reverse complement strand
TTCTTTTTTTTTTCTTCGCATAGAGCATAGTGAATCTGTGTCTTGTTAGTATACATGCCCATTTGTTACAGCCTTTGGTTCAATTAATTAATGAATGCTTAACATTACATGGGCATTACCTTGGCCAGTCTGCATTCAAATGCAGCCTGGCTAGGAATGTGCCCCCCAGCTGACACTGAGTGTTTTGGCATATTATTATTTGCATAACTTACCCAAAAATACTCTGTATTCAGGAGTAATGGGACAAAATGCTGTGAGGTGTATAGGAAGCATTGTGCAGTATCCTGTTGGCCCTTGTAGCATACTACCACCCTAGATCTAGTTTTTGTGCATAGAGGAGGAGAGAAACCCTGTAATGACATTTTTGGCTCTAAAACAAAGTATATACTAAAAACTGGCCGTAGTCAACCAGGAACATATATTATTAGCAGATTAAACTCCAAATTTTATTCTATATATTCTTCTGTAGACCCAGTCCTAACTGGTTTTGTGATGTGCAAGAAGAAAAAACGACTTATTACTTTACTAGTATGTGTGTGATGTGCTGTAAACTGCCTGGGCACTTGGCTGATTATTCCCAGACACAGATATTTTTAGTTTGCTCTGTACATAAGCTGTTGAGACAAATTAAACAAAACTCAAATATATGGTGTGTATAAACTCCCCAGCTTCTCCTGCTTTTCAGCTTGTGGTGTCAGCTGGCACTTGATAACGTCATTGGACTCGCTATTTAAGTCATAATTTGCCCTTGATATTTTCAATGTGTAGTGTGAAATGTTGTAATGCAGCAACATGAAATTTATTGTCTTAAAGGCATTGCTGTACTCTGTGGAATTTTAAGGTGAGCTAATGCATAATTTCTAAACCAGTTTTTTTGTGTTCAGTTGAAGTTGCAAACTTTACATCACCATACCATAGCCAATGTCTGACAGCTCACTTTAAAGAAAATGTCATAGCTTTCCCCATTTTTAACATCTAGCCTTACTTTGCTATAGTATAGTTCAGTATTTTTCCTTTTTTGATGTGGGGTATAGTTTAATAAAATGATGGAGGGGGGTCTGTACTATCATATACTTTATTTACGGGCTGAAACATGCAGCAGCAAAATTGCCTGTAAAAGATGAGCTAAGAGTAAAAGCTTAAGGGTTTAACAGTTACTTCTGTGTAAGCTACCTAAACTTTTGCTAATGACTCGTAATTTTACAGCACCTTTACATCATTCAAGGGCCTGCAGTTTGCACTTGAGGTAAGTTGGGAGGGGGGGGGGGGGGATTTCCTGCTCTCAGCTATATTCTGTATAATCTTACTTGGTTTCATCCAGGATTGCCTAACCTTGTCAAGTTTTTTGATCTGACTTTACAGTCATAAGAAATTACACTCCCTTTTAACTCAATGTTTTACACATTAGGACATAATAAAAAATCTGGTGCTTAGCCTGTGTTAAAATTAGGTAAATACAAGTTTAGTTGGACAACATATGACACATTAGGCCATGTCATTAACAAAGTCAAAATACAGAAGCTCTTTGTGAAACGTGTATTGATTGTTTGATCATCAGCAAGTGTGACCACTTATAAAAAGCAAACGTTTTGTTATTTTACTGGTTCAGAGCTTTCTGGTGTGTTGTGATTTTAGGAAAGCAATTGTTGCTGCCTATCAATCAAGGAAGGCCATATCTAAACAATTTCAAGTCAGTCATTCTACAGTCAGAAAGGTCATTAAGTGTAAAACCTTGAAAACAGTTGCCAATCTTCCCAGGAGTGGTTTCTCTTGTAACAGTAAGATGATATCAGAGATTCAAATTTAATTTTTCTAGTTTTTCTTACTGGTTTCCCACATCCACTGTTGTCACTTCACAAGTGAGCATATCTCAATCAAACCCTTTTGAGATCCCTGTGGGTCTTAAACAAAGAATTATTGTTCTATTCCCCAAAGAAAAAACATTCCAAGGATTTAATTACAACCTTTTCACTGTTTGCAAATCAAAAGGGAACATATGCCCCAATGTTTGCTTTAGGACAGTGAATATTTTTAATCTTGAGTGCAAAAAAAAAAAAAATCCACACGGAATCTTCCAGGTTTGTCTTTGACATTTCATCTTTAGACTTCAAGGACACATGTACTTGTCTTTCCTCATCAACATTCCTGCAATTTTCA
>NW_027321610.1:0-2158 GCF_032062135.1 Pyxicephalus adspersus | reverse complement strand
GCAACAGAATAATGAAGCTGCCCAGAGACCCAGCCCCAGCTACAAAGGAGAAGGGAGAAAGCTACTTGCCATTTCCAAGCATTTGAGAAGCATTTACAGTCCATGTCTTAAATCCCTCTTCTGAGTATCAAGTCCTTTTGTAATCCCAATGAGTATTTAGGATGAGTTTAAAGGAATTATTGAAGAAAAAACACCATATTTCCTGCATTAAAAACCTCCACAGGGTTTTCATCGGAGCTGCAGCTCTTCTTTGTGTGTGAAGGAAGAAATGGGAGGGTGAATCACTGAGCCAGGGGGAGGAGAGCACAGCTAACACTAACAGATTCACTAGGTTTAAAAATTGTTTGGATGACTAGTCTGCCCTCTTCTGTCAAAAGATAATAACTACAATTTAATTTTGTAAACATTAAAGAACTGACTTGAAAGTTAGTAAGTTCTAAAAAAGCTATTGTTAAAATATAATTAGCACATATTTGGCTGTGGAATTTTTTTTGGATTTATTACTTTTTAAATTAGCATGTCTTACAGTATCTCAATCTCAAGTATGGTAGTTTGAAAATGTTTTTTTAGGTTGTTTATGCAGCAACATGTTTTTTTTTTTTTTTTACCAAGTGGTAAAAGAGTTTTGCCTTGCAAATATAAAATAGTCACTGGTTTACTAAGGTTGTCTCTGGTCTTGATCATGCAAATCGTACCTGTCACTGGTCAATTTCTAGCAAATTCTCTTTATGATAAAATGGTGTACAATTGGCAACAACATAACATTGTTAATGAGGAGAATTGGCTACGGTTTATTAAAGGAGGAGAAGACAAATATAGACAAGGGTTTTACTAAAAGGATTAAAAGACCACAGATGACAGATAGGTATAAAATTGACCAGCAGCAGGACACTTTCAAAATGTTAGGCTGGGTCCAAAAATAATTAAGACAAAAAACACAGCTTCGGGCATTACCAAAATAACTGATCAATAAAAAGGGAATGCTGAAGCCAAAACTTAAAAAAAGGTAATATCAACAGAAAACAACAAAATACCACCCTTTAAATACATATATGTTTTTTAAATAGGATACTGGCAAACAAAATGTACCTAAAAAATGTCCAACATTCAAAAAAATAAATGAAAATGAAACTCCATTGGTCTTTTTTTTAAGGGAAGTCTTATTGTAAAAGAAAGGGCCCTATGATAAAATAATACACAACTGCAAGAGTATATAAAAACCCCTAAATTACCCCCCCCCCATCAAAATATAAATCTATTCCTTTCAAAACAAAGTCCAGCAGGAAAAAAATGCTTGGAGTGAAAGCAGCTAGAATTTACCTGAAATAAACCACACATATAAATACAGACAAAAAGAAAGCCCTCGATATTAAAAAGGCAAGAGTTGACTGCCCAAAGAATAAGCAATCTGAATGAATGTAGAGTTTCCCAAATCACCAATTTCTCCCTCTATATTTTGTCAGCTGTCCTTACCTAAAGAGATGCAATATAGTGAGAGATTGTAATGCAACACAAAACTTTTAGTGACTGCAGAATTGCAACAGAGACTATAGGCATATTTCAAGGAGACGTTGACAACAAGAGTGAGAAACATTATGAGACTGATAGGGATCACTGCTATTACAGTTCCTTCTGAAATCAAAATTACTTGCAGAATCCATTATTAAAAATTAGGGGAATTACAAAACACAATGGAAGGTAAAAAAAAAAATAAGAGAGTTTAAATTAAAAAAAGCCATTTAATTACTAGAATGTTTTCCTTCCTTAACCTCCTAGCCGTTAAGCCCGACCTTCGTACGGGCAAAAAAAAATGGCTAGGATGGTTAACCCCGAGTTTTTTCCCATCCTTACCTGGTCCCGCTGTGCTTATCCAGCGTCGTGTTCGTGTTCCAGCGTCATCCTCCGTCAATCGTCGTCCATCGATCTCTCTCTCCAGCGTCGGGTGCCTTCGTCGGGTGCCAGCGGGATCGGTAAGAAGCCGGCCGGCATCTTGTGTTCCGCCGGCTGGCCGGCATCTTGTGTTCCGGCATCTTGCGGAACCCAAGATGCCGGCCGGCCGGCGGAACACAAGATGCCGGCCGGCTTCTTACCTGGTCCCGCTGATCGTCCACGTCCTTCTTCTTCCAGCGCCAGATGATCTCTGAAACGAGAAGCAGTC
>NW_027321609.1:0-2158 GCF_032062135.1 Pyxicephalus adspersus | reverse complement strand
GTGTGCACTTTAATGTTACTAATGTGATAGAAGAACAGGGTTCCTAAAGATGTCTGTACGTATTGGATCTACCTTGCAGAGTTCACAACCAAAGAGTCAGGTCCCGGGCCACTACACCCACCTCCAACCCAAAAATAAAAAAATTAAAAAATAGTTAATAAGGAACCCAAAGCTGAGACTTTCTTTTGGCCCGCATATTTATGCCAGCAATAACAGTCCTATAACGATAAAGCTGGTTAATGTATTTAGAATTGTGCCCAAATAGTGGTTACCTCCTTTATGCCAATCTCTAGAGAGTTTATTTAGAAGAAAGAGTCAAAGGAAAAGAAAGCTAGACTTACTTAATTCAAAATGTAACCCACTTGTGCACTGGGTAAAAATGTAACAGACATATAGTTATAGAAATACAATAGTATTAGGGAGAAAGGATTGTTCCTGGCATGTTATGCCGAAAAGGAGTTCTCAGGGAAGATGGAGACTGGTATGAGTCTCTCAAATGAATGAAGGTTAAGCTGGGATGAGAGTACAGTGGGTGTCATGGAGCCACAAAAAATTCTGGGATAACAGGTTCGGTTGCCAGTTAATCTGCAAAGTAAGGGTAAAAAGAGTCAGGTAGGAGTTATTTAGTCCAGCTTATGATAAAAAAAATGTTTATCTCACTGCCCATATGTGAGATTGGCACTTTTTCTCCCACTGCAGGGAAAAGCCCTTTCGGTGCATACCCGGGATTGGGCATGTGCAGAAAAATCAGCCTGAAGCCTCCAGGAATGCGTGGTTTGTATCTCAGGTGGCTCTGTGCTCCCATTCAGTATTTTTTTTAAATGATATAGAGAAAGAAAAAAAGGTTATTTTTGTATAAAAGGGTCATCTACTTTTTATATAAAATTAAAAAATGTGGTGCGCTTTAATGTGTAAAGTCCTTGATAATAAATTGGTGCATGCTTCAATGTGAACTATTAGGTTTGTTAAATTATCTAATTCTGCTACCAAGTTACAGCTCAATCTGGAAAAAAACGGTGTATATTACATACAAAAAAAAAAAGGGCCCAGGGATTTAAGGAGTTGATAGAATGATCAGATCCAGTGGGTAATGGAAAGTACAGGGGTGTTGAATCTAGATATATTTTACTGGATCTACAAATTGTGTTGGAATTTGGTTTGAAGGTTTAACATGAACAAAAAGTTACCTAACAGCCCAGTTTTGGGGTAGGATTACAGCACTGTAATCTATTTTGCAAGGAGACCTCAATGGACCATGGTAACAAAAAAGTAATTTAAAGTAGCTAACAAATTTCACAGCCTCTCAGCCACACTCAATTGTAAATCCTGGCACAGCTCTTCCCTCCATTCTGAGCTGGTTTCACCACTGTAGTTGTTTGGCTTCAACATTTAATCATTACTCAGTATTAGGTTGTGGTCTCTTGACATCATTCAGAGGTTAGAAATATGCTGAGCTGTCACAGTTGGAACATTTATGAGTGTCTTTATAAATATAGCATAAAGTCTACAATATCTGGAAATTTGTATCAAGAAACCTCAATAGGGATAGAATTCTTAAACCGCAGACTCTAACTGTAACAATAATCATGGGGGAAGGTCTGACTAATGATTTAGAACCCTCAATGTCAGATAGATTGTTAACACAAGCTCTCACCATAATCACTTCTACAAAATGATTTTCAGCTCACTGTACATCTCTGAGCCCTTCACAATTTGTCAGCTCTTCATTCAATTATTGCTATTAGCTATTAGTTATTATATTAGCTCTACCCAGCTATCTTTTCGTCCACTTTTATTAGTTCTATCCATTTAATATTTGTTTTATGTGGAAGAGAAAAGCATATTATAATAAAACACATGAAAATAGCTAGGAGGTAAAACACATCAATATACAGAAAATACAAATACTTTAATATCTGATCTTAGCATCCAATCTTTTACAACATTAAGATCTTCTTAGAAAGAAATATCATATCAAATTAAAATAAATGAAATGTTCATTTTTTGCAGAATGACAGAAAGAGTTCTATGATGAGATATAACACTTTTTAGAAATCTGCATATTCAAAGTATACTCAAAGTATATTGTCAGGTTGACACTCCTAATATTAATATATATATATATATATATATATATATATATATATATATATATATA
>NW_027321608.1:0-2159 GCF_032062135.1 Pyxicephalus adspersus | reverse complement strand
ATTAAAGGCAGAGGAGAAAAACATCTGAACATTATTACTCATGATATCCATGTGTTAAATCTCATTCTGGGGACCACAACTTATACAAGTACTCTTTACAGCATCGACAGTCTAGACATTGGTAAGGAATACCTTATCGGCTAAAACAAACAAATGCATTAGAAGGAATTAATACTATTTTAGTGCATGTATAGTCTAATGTTATGAGAAATGTAAGTGGGGAAAAAAAACCCTGGAATCTCCAGCTGATTGGAAACCGCTAATCATTTCATAGATTTTGAATCGTAACAACAACAATAGTCAATGCTGACACAAAGAATGACCAAATAAAATATTTGGATGCATACTACAGTCCACATAAGCAACTGTTCTAATATCATTAGGCCCTGAAGAAGGGTGGCCCTTCTCTCCCAAAACGTACTGGCTACTGTTATTTTGATACTAATAATGAAATGATCTATATTGTTCTGCACTTTGCAGGATCTGCTTATCCAGTTATGGTGTTACTAATCTTTAAAGCATGCACTAGTTCAAAGAAACCCATTTTGAACACCATCTATTTATCAGATACGAAGCCAGAGATCACCCACTACCAATGTCTAACATTACCTCACTGGTACATCACAATATATCAATTGTAATTAACAAAGCAAGTATAAAAATGTAAAACTTCCAAATCTTAAACTATTTAAATAAAACCGAACTAAAACCATTAGTTTCTCTTTATTGATAGAATATTAGAAGCTGCCATTGCTAGTTCCCAACCAACATTACTGTATCTGTCATCAACCAATATAGTAGGCTGCTGAATAATAACAGTTGTCATTGCTAGCGTCTGGATTGGCTGAGCCCTACTATACTTTTCATTGGCTCAATCAACCCTGCCACTGAACAATGACAGTTGTCATTGTGGGTGGCCTACTCCACTCACTAAGGACAGGCATTGTAGGGCTTAGCTTACCTGGTTGCATGCTTGGTCCAGGTTTGTGGCTCAAAGACAAACCAGCAACTAGCAATTGCAACCTCCCTACTACTCTCATGACTGTTACATTCAGTTAATAAAAGTACCAGGCTATACCTCAAATGCGATGATAAAGTGTTGGATAGGGTAAATGGTGGACATCCCAAATGGTAAAAGGCACAAAAATATTATTGTTTACGGATCTTAAAGTATTATTACTTTTAAATGTGATGCAATTGGTATTAACCATGCCTTTTTATCTTCATACAGTGAAATTTTCTATGGGCCAGTATCTGGCTTATATCCCACTTTCAATTCGACAGCCACCTATAGCCCGATTACATGACCCAGGACGATGTAAGTATAGGGAAAATTAAGTTATTCCTCTTCTGTGTTTAACGCAATAACCCAACTCTTGTTCTTGTGCAGAACACGGTTACTGAATACCTGATCTGTATACTCATTCTGTGTCAGGGTTTAAGAAGAAATGAAAGGCTGAGGCTGAGGAATGCACATGTTGAGAGCCAAGACTACCAACAGTTATCCATAACTTGTGTTACCATTCCTGGAAAATAAATCCACAATAGTTCAGCTACATATAATATAATACCTGTGTATGTATAGGCCCTGATTTATTAAAGTTCTCCAAGGCTGGAGTGAATACACTTTGTTAAGTGAATCTAGCAAACCTGGAATAGATTTACTAAAGACTCATTATCTATTTGTTAGCAAATGTTTTCAATCCTGCAGCAGATCCATCACAGGTTTTCTGAATCACCCAGCTTCTATGATGAAAGTGCATTCTCTCCAGCCCTGGAGAACTTTAAGGAATCAGGGCAATAGTATGTGTATGTGTGTATGTATGTATGTATATATTGTGAAGGATCAGCATCAAAAAGCGATGCTTGGCTTTAGAGTTCCTGCCCATATTAATTGACAAAAATGACAATTGAAAACAATCCTTGCAGGGTTTAGTGTCCACACAAAACATTCCATAAACAGCTTCCTTGCTTTCATAAATCCCATGTTCAACTAGTGGCTATAATATACTAAACAAGAAACATTGAAAGAACGATGTAGGTTGGTGTTACTGAAGCTGACCTTTTCTATGGCACCAATTCAGAGAACAACAGTGGCTGATGGTCAATAGAATGCTGTGCATTTGGCTCCCACTTTGTTGCCCAAGGCCCATTTTGTC
>NW_027321607.1:0-2159 GCF_032062135.1 Pyxicephalus adspersus | reverse complement strand
ATTTGCTAACAAATAGCAAATAACTTTTAAGAAGTCTATTCCAGGTTTGCTGGATCACCCAGCTTCACTGATGAAAGTGTATCTTCTCCATCCTTACAGATTTTTAATAAATCAGGCTCAACGATGGAGAAATGTCTATTTACTATAGTGGCCGCGTAAAATGCCTGTTACATTGGTGGTCATTGAAATTGTTCCCTTACAATTGTGGTCGGTAGGAAAATCAATTAGAGAAAGGCTACAATGAGAAAATGATCCTAACGTAGGTGGTCAATAAGAGAAATGGCCATATTACACCAGAGGTCAGTGAGAAGAGATGGAGGTCAGAGGGAGAAAACTCCCCCCTAACAAATAGCTAAACAAATCAGGGTATTCATTTCACTTGATACTTCTAATAGAGCTGGAAACTGGTCACTGTGCAAGGAAGTCTTGGCAACCTCTGTAGGAACCCAACAGTTCTACGGGACCTTGGCAGAAGATTTCTTCAAAGTGAACCCCATATAAAGTCTTAAAACTCAGGGAACAGTATACAAATCCAACCATTGCAACCCTTCATGTATGTAGCAAGTTCTTTCATTGGATATTTTGGTCAAATATTCAAATATGGACATCCACTGCCTAGTTTTTGAAGGCTACCTAATTAAGAACCCATTATAATAGAAGCTGGGTGGCTCAGTGGTTAGTACTCCGGCCTTTGCAGCACTAGGTCTCAGGTTCGACTCTCGGCCAGGGCACTATCTGCATGGAGTTTGCAGGTTCTCCTTGTGTGTGTGTGGGTTTCCTCTGGGTACTCTGATTTCCTCCCACATTCCAAAAGCATGCACTTAGGTTAAAATTGCCCTTGGACTGTATTAAAGACATATGACTATAATAGAGATATTAGATTGTGAGTTCCTTTGAGGAACAGCTAGCAACATGACTATGGACTTTGTACAGGGCTGCATAATATGATGGTGCTATAAAAATACTTAATAATAGTAGAAGCTGACACTGCTAACTTCTTTTTTAAATGAGAAAACGTCAAAGTTGTGGTCATTATCCACCTTTATTTGAGGAGTGTTACAACTCCTACCTAATCATGTGTATATCAAGTCATGGAACCTCACTAATGTTCAAAACTGGCGCTGTGATTGCTGCTTCCCCATGCCAGCGTACTAATTCCTCAGGGGAGACGCTACAAGAAGCTTCTACCCGTGGCACCCTCATACAGAACAAATGCTATCAAATCTGCAGAAGCTGCTTCTTTAGGAACTATCCAGCTGTAAAAAACTTTATTCATACAAACTCTCAGGTATGTCACAGATAAACATATAAAGCAAAGTCATAGTTCTATACATCAAATGAAATATAAGGATGGATTTGCCTTTATTGTACAATTTTCAGTAACAGGTGGAATAAAGTTACAGTTTCACAAACCTGCAACCAGAGACAGGTGGCACATTTATAGGGGGCACAGTGTCCTACTTCTATATAAGAACATGGTATAAAAACTGATACAAAAGGATAAAACTAGTTCTGCATACAGCCATCAATACAAAAGAAACAATTAGAAGCTAAATGCCATTTCTAAATGCTGTTCACTCCGCTCCCCTGATTGCTCTTCCAACCCTTCACTAGTTGTATGTGTTCTTGGATAGAGTTTCTCTATCGGCTGGCTGCTCAAGAATGAATGCAGCGTGGGAAAAATCCTCTGATTTTTCCCACGGCCACGTTGTTTATAAACACAAGCCGCATGACTAACTCTGAGAGGAGGAGTACCGCGGCTGCATTTATGAATGGAGCTGTGAGAATCCTCCTCTAAGTGAGAAATCCCAGGGCGCTACAGGTCAGAATGAGGGCTTGAAATGGCTGTTAAAATAAATAAACATTCTCTTACAGAAATGTCATATTATTTGACTTTGTCATGGTTATCTGGAGGTTTTAATACTTTCTTAGCCTCTGAAACAAATATATATACTATGACGTCCTATGCTAGTTTCAGGACGGAGGTTCACAAAGGTAAAGTGCCGTCACTATTTTGCTGTCGGCTAATTTGCTGGCTCCCATCCCTAATTACTCAACACAAGCTAATCTTACATAAAGGATATTGTATTGTGCTTATACAATAAAACAAGTGTGTTTTTTAAATTTTTTTTAGTATGATAAGCGATAGCACAAAAGTG
>NW_027321606.1:0-2159 GCF_032062135.1 Pyxicephalus adspersus | reverse complement strand
GTGCACCGGTCAATTTGTGATGTGGCCACACGTTGGAATTCCACCTTTTACATGCTGCAGTGGTTGGCTGATCAACAGAAATCGGTGGTGGATTACTAGTCTGTTCGTTTGAGACGTATACCTACACTACCTTTCATCAGCCCTGCGGAGTGGCTGCAAATGTAGGACTTGATCACTGTATTGTCACCTTTTGAAGAGGCCACCAGGATGATCAACAGAGATCAGACCTGTGCCAGTGAAACCATCCCCATCATAGATACTACTAGACATAGTGCACCACAAATCCAGGAAGAGGAGGTGGAAGAGGATGAGGTGGACATTGCAGGCATGGGAGAAGGGAAGGAAGGGGCAGAGGTGGATATTGAGGGTACATGGCATCCATCCACCCAAACACAAGGCGGCATGTTCCGTTGATGGCAAGACCAGGTGGAGGATGAGGAGGATGACCCTGTGCTGCTGTTCAACCCACAGGAGTCTGGGTACAGAATTACCTCAGCTGTGGGTAGTTTAAGCCACATGACAGAAGAACCGCAAGATGCATGAACGAGTGCTGTACATAAAGCACCGTTCTGCTCTATGGAGAGGGAAGGGGGAGAGCGGCGAAGCGGCACCCTGCTGCGCGCTCCCCCCCTTCTCATCGTTCATCGTCCGTGGATCCGCCAGGACGGATCCACGGACGATGAACGACCTGGGCTGTACACACGCCGGGCGAGAAAAATTTGACGTGTGTACACAGCTTAACTAATATTTAGCTTTGCAGGGCATAATGTAAATAATTCAGCACTTACCTGATTAGGATGACAATGGAGGGAACCAGACAGCAGATCTTTCTATCTATCTACCCCTTTATTTTCTATAAAGAAGATTAGAGTTGGTGACAGCTGAATATAAAGGTCGTCAAATTCATCTGTAAAAAACAAAATCCGTGACTGTGAACTCACATTTTCTGCAGCCACGTCGAATGTAATTTCTCGATGCAGATCTTCAGACCAAACTATAACTCGCCGCGATTTCAGGAATAGGAATGAGGGAGATTCCAATCTATACTTACCTACTATATAGCGAAACCACATGAAAGAGATTGTGCTTGGAGGAATCAGCGGGGAAAGAAGACCCTGTTGAGCTGGAGTCCAGTCTGGCATCTAGAGCTGGGGCCTGGGAGGAGGAGGCAGTGGGCTCTGAGACGGAGTATGGACGGTATTAGTTTCTGGCATCTAAAGTCAGGTACTGGGCAGGCAGCAGCATTATTTACAGCAGGAGGACTAGGCGGTGGGCTTTGAGACGGATCGTGGACTACATTAGTATCTTGCATCTACGGTTGGGTACTGGGAAGGTGGCAGCAGGAACAGGCGTTGGTCCCCGGTACGGAGAGTGGACCACATTGGAGGTTGAGGCCATAAACTCTATGGACAGTGTAGAAGCTGTATCTAATTGCGACATTAATGGAATAACTAAAATCACACTTTCCATACTCACCATGTAGTGAAACCACATAAAAGGTAACGTACTTGGTGGAATACGCGGGGAAATACATAAATTTTTTATCATTGTTCAAAGCAAAATTGACAAAAAGTGCAAGTCTCAGTCTTGCACCCCACTGTTTACATGATCCATTACTCCACCCTTCCCCTATTGTGGCTCATGGAACACTTTTATTTCCACCTCTTTCACCCAGTTGACCTCCTCTATACCACCCACTACCCAGGGACGTTTCATGTTTATGACCCCCGCACTATGGATCTCCACCTCCTGGGGTGGACATCCCAATTGACCTGCTTAACAGGCTCCCACCTACGGGATCCAGGATCTCCCGGTGAGTAAGGGCACTAACTTGGAGGGTTCCCCCTCCCCTGCATCATCTCCCCAGCAGGCCCCTTCCCGGTCCCTGGATCCCATACCCACTCAGTTGGATACACTGACACCAGCAGCATTTAGGCAGGGGGTCTCCTTCCCTGTTACACAGCACCCAAGCCCATGGTTCTGGTGGGTTTCCCGCTTCAGGCCCTCCCCTTTATGCCACAGTGGTCTCCTCTCCAGCAGAAAAATTAAAATTACTAGGGCCTTTCGCACCTCCAGACAACCTGACACAGCATCCAGACCACATGATGTTCTCTGTCAACTGGACAGTGCTGACCTGAAGGATGACATCATGGCCACTG
>NW_027321605.1:0-2160 GCF_032062135.1 Pyxicephalus adspersus | reverse complement strand
CCTTCCATGTCCCCAATGTTCCTCACACCAGTCAGTAAATACAAGTTTGCTGACGGATTTATCTGCCAGGAATCAGAATTAGAGGAATAGAAATATTTCTGGTAAATCTTTATTATCAGAGAATAAATCTCCATAAATAGAATGCAATATTTATACAAAGGAGGAAGTGGAAACCTCTGATGATGTTATATTAGTTCTCTTCCTTTCCCAGTGATAGCTTTTATTTTATGGGTGTAACGGGTAAATATGAGACAACTTTTCCAATGGGGTCACAGTCAGAAAGAGACCCCAATGTGAAATACAAACCCCTCTGCTCTGTATTGGGGTCACTGGGAATCCTGGGAATGCTTGGGGCATCACATCTCCAGTCCAAACACAATGATCCAAATCTTCCCAGGGTGCATTGATAGGATGTGGAGGTAAATCCCGGAACTCCAATGAAATCCATGCCGAGCGTAATACAGAGCCGGAGATTTACCGGAGAACATTTCCCAAGCCGATGGTTTGGTCCATATCGCTTGGTGCCATCTTGTTTTCTTATAGGGTTTCCCTTAAGGTTATTTCAGCTAAGAACTTTTCTTGCACCGCCCCCATAATTCAGCGGAAGCCTCTCCATCATACATTCAGCAACGCTCCATCGTTTTAAAGAGGCCCAGTCACAGAAAAACCAAGTAGTGTTCCTTTCTGAAAATGATTTCAATCAAACTTGCAATGGGACCGTGATATAAAATGTTACTATTACTGAAATAGTTGATCCCCTAGCATTTGTCATAGCCCCCTTCTTTTCCATGAATGTCCAAATATTGTCTGCACTTTTACCTCCTCCATATAACTTTTGCATGAGTAGCTGTCAGTGAAAGAATGAAGAGTAATACTATAGAATATCACCTAAGTGTCTTCTGGGGCTGCTGATATCACATCCAAGATAGTGACAACCCATAGACATTATTATGTCTGCATGTGGGAGGATTTTACAAACAAATAAAATAAATAAAATGCTTGAAATCTGAAATCTGATGAGAAGATTGTGCTGCAATGGTCTGGTGACAGGTTCTCTTTAAACAAAAGATAAAGCAGAAACTGAACCAAGCGTCTTCATATTTCTATCTATTGTGATGATCTGATGATTTCTGTATCCGGTTTTCGGGGTGACTGAAATTTTCTGCATTGGCCCCCCAATGGAAGGATTGTCTGCAGATTTTTTTGGGGGTTCCTCAGGAATCTCTCTGCATGAAATCCCAGAGCGGAGGTCGGTGGCACTAAAGGCCAAGCTGCTCAGCTCTCCCTGGGCTTTGGGGGAAATATTAAAGTCTTCATAAACCCCTGAACATAATCCTTTCATCGAGTGTTCATCACTCAGCTGACATCAATTAAATGTCATTTATACATTGAGGATATATGGGAATATATAGGAAAAGAAATACAAACAAAGGGAGAACAGAGAGGAGAAGAGGAAAGAGAGAGAGAGAGGGAAGGAAGAAAAAAGGAGAGAAGGAGAGAGAAAGGAGGTGAGGGAGAGAGAGTCCAAGAAAGAGAAGAAAAATAGAGAAGAAGAAGAGAATGGAGATAAGTGAAATAGGAAACAGCGATAAGGGAAAGACAGAGAGAGGAGAGGAGAGAAAGTGGAAAGAGACCCAAAGAGGAGAGACAGAGAGAAGAAGAGAGAGGAGAAAGGAGTAAAAGAAAAAGGGAAGGGAGAGAGACAGAGAAAGGAAAGGAGAGAAGAGAGGAACAAGAGACAAAAAGAGGGGAGAGGAGTGAAAAAGAAAAAAGGGAGGAAAGAGAGACAAAGAGAGAAAAGGGGAGAGAGAGAGTCAAAGGAAAAAGATGAGAAAGACAGAAAGAGGAGAAGAGAGACAGCAAGAAGAAAAAAAGGGAGGAAGAGAGAGACAGAGAGGAGAGGAGGGGAGAAGGGAGAGGAGTGGAAGAGAAAAAAGGAGAGGAGAGACAGAGACAGAGAGAGAGAGAGAGAGAGACACAGAGAGAAGTATAGACAGAGGAGAGGAGAGACAGAGAGAGAGAGAGACAGAGGAGAGACAGAGAGACACAGAGAGAGGTATAGACAGAGGGGAGGAGAGAGAGAGAGAGAGAGAGAGAGAGACAGAGGAGAGACAGAGAGAAAGAGACAGAGGAGAGAGAGAGGGAAGAGAGAGAGAGAGA
>NW_027321604.1:0-2162 GCF_032062135.1 Pyxicephalus adspersus | reverse complement strand
AAAAATGTATATAGTTTGTAAGTTTTTATGTACATAGGGGAGCCATATATACACATGGTGTAACATTTCAGTTGCACTTTACTGCTCCTTACCAGGATGCAAGGTGACGTATTTAACACAATGACAGTGACAACTATTTCCAACCTCAACTTCGGGCACAAAAACTTTATGTATATGTATATATATTTATGTATAGTCCTCAATGATCACAAAGAATGTGTGCACCACATGCCTTTGCAAACCCTTTTTATTATTATTATTATTTTTTACAGTATTTATATAGCGCCAACTGATTACTTAGAGATGTACAATAAATAGTATTACCCTAATAATATTAATATTAATAATAAACGGGATTTATATAACGCCAACATATTACGCAGCGCTGTACATAAGATAGGGGTAGCAAATGACAGACAGTTACAGACAGGGACACAGGCAGAGAAGAGGACCCTGCCCCAAAGAACTTACAATGTAGGCGGTGGGGGAAGTCTCACACAATAGGAGGTGAGATATGGAGTGATGGGTAGTAGTGAGTGTTTTATGAGACAGAAGAAGACCGGTAGGCAAGTGTGAAAAAGTGTGTTTTGAGCGCTCTGAGAGTGGAACATAGGAGCAAGCCGAATGGGACAAGAAAAACCATTCCAGAGAATCGGGGCAGCTCTGGAAAAGTCTTGGAGCCGTGCGTGTGATGAGGTTATGAGTGAGGAAATCATTAGTAGGTCATTGGAGGAGCAAAGAGAGCAGCTGGGGGAGTATTTTTTTTAGGAGGTCAGAAAAGTGAGTAGGACAGGAGCTGTGTAGGGATTTGAAGGCAAAGCACAGGAGCTTGAATTTGATTCTCAGGTGAAATGGAAGCCAATGAAGGGAACTACAGAGAGAAGCAGCAAAAGATCAGCGGTAGGAAGGTTTGATGAGTCTGGCTGCAGCATTCATAATAGATTATAGAGGAGAGAGTCGGGTTAGTGGAATACCAGAGAGGAGGATGTTACAGTAGTCCAGACGAGAGATGATGAGAGCGTGTACAAGGAGTTTGGTGGTCTCTGGGGACAGGTAGGGGCGGATTTGGGAAATGTTGGGCAGGTGAAAGTGACAGGACCTGGAAATGGCAAAATGACAATAAAGTAGAAATGGCATCATTTCTGTGCTGAAAAGCAGAGAAATGAACCGTGGAAGGGACCCGGTGGTAGAAAAATAGAGAAAGGGCCGGATACAAGACCAGTTACCATTTACGAGAAGAGAGCAGTAAGGAATGGTCTTTTTTACAGGAAGTCACACACAGAGTTTAACATTAAATAGATCTGCATGAAACACACACAGTACACAGAGAATCAGGTAAGAATACATACTATCCTAAAATTTAGATAACGTTTACTGGTTTTATCAGTTAGGCAAGAGGTATTTCTAGCAGCCTTTAATGGCTTCTACAAAATCCTCATTTATTACAACAAAATGTAGGAGAAAACGTGCAATCATGTAAAATTTTCATCCAAATTTACTTGAAAATGTATACCAATACAAAATATGACATAAGAAGCGCATCACTCCATTTTTTCATATTTTAGTCCTTTAGGTTGAACTAAAGTTTGAAATTCACATTTCAGGCAGGAGGTAATTGCAGAACTGGACAAGCACTATAATTTCCCTTCTGCTATAATTATTCTTTCTCAAAAACTCAAAGATAATAATAATATTATAACAATCACCCATACATGATGTGTAGTATAAAGCTAAGAAGTCATCCTAGTGGATAATTAAACTACAAAGAAACAGGTACTCTATATATCTATAGAACTATCAAAGTTGTGGGAAGGAGGTGAAAGTGGAAAAAGTGAGTTGTAAAAATAGCACTTCCTTTCATCGTGATATTGTTTTAATTCCACACCACGCAATGGTATTAGAATGATGAATGGGCAAAACAGGGGAACAGAGAATTCATTATACACACCACATCCTTCATGTTCTATTCCAATGTGACACTTTATTGGACTTTTTTTTTATCTTTAATAAATGTTGTGTTTTCTGTCCAAACAGAACAGCAGTACATGTATTATTAACAATAATAAACTATATTTATATAGCGCCAACATATTACGCAGCGCTGTACATTAAATAGGGGTTGCAAATCACGAACAGATACAAGCAATGACACATGAGTACGA
>NW_027321603.1:0-2162 GCF_032062135.1 Pyxicephalus adspersus | reverse complement strand
CATATCATAACTTTAAAGACAAACTATAACTTACATAGTTACATAGTAAGTCAGGTTGAAAAAAAGACATAAGTCCATCAAGTTCAACCACTAGGGAAATAAACATATCCCAGATATAAAACCCTATGGACAACGGTGCTACTTTCTCAATGTACCCATTTTTACAACTTCATAATGTTCATTTTGGAAGATCAGTCACGTCTAAGTAAGAGATTCTATATAGAGGGCTGATTTACATTTACATTAGCAATCCCTCACAGAATTTAAGATTAAATTCTTGGTTCTTGCATAAATTCCACCCCATGACTATTTTTAAAGCTGAATTCTAGTGATCTGCTGACTTTCCTTCCCCAAACAAATTAAATTTGTAGCATTGGTTTCTGTTTAAATGTAATAGTTTTGGAAGATCACTGGTTTGTTGATCATGTCAGTGGTTTAAAATGTATATAATATTATATCAAATTTTATATCTGAGCTCCTGTGGTTGGAGCTAATCTTGAATCCAGCATGTGTACCCAGAACTGCTTGTACTACGATTTTGAATGAATGGACTAAGTGGTGGGCATGTATGTAGCAGTATTTCTACATTGTTAAGTTAGTGAATTTTCCAGGATAAACTGCATTAGCATGCAAACCCTAGGTGATGCCTGCATGTGATGGTAAATAGATGAATAGGTTGTGGTGGGGACGGTATGAATGAAAAGGAGGTTTAATGATGCCTGTAGCCCACTAGCCCTGAAGAAAAGAGTTACTAAAAATGTTATTGCTTGCTCTGTAGATGAATTAATTAATTAATAAGGCAAAAGTAAGGTACAGCTGAAGTAGCTCATATATGGAGATCAGTTATTATTGCTATAGCCAATTATTCCAGTTTACAGTGATCAGAAATCTGATTTGTCCATAAATTGCTACACATTGTACATCACAACATTCTTTGTACTGATATGTTGAATACACTAATAGCAAAGGAACTGTTAAATAATAATAACGGTAATTGGCACTGTATAGCTTATATTTAATAAAATAAGCTATACAGTGCCAATACCATGTTATCTCATTTAGGCACAAAAGTGCTAAAAAGCTTAATATGAAGTACAAATAAACAAAATCTAAACAGCAACACAAACCCAAAACACTTTATATAGCCCAAAGAATAAAATCTTTTTTATTCTGTTTTAAACTGCTTATTGCAGAATAAATAAAATTAAAGACAGGGATTTTCTAAGGCTAATTCAAAACTCTTGGAAGAAGTCCAAACTGTGTATGCTTTTCTGCTTTAGAGAGCTTTATTTTCTCAAGAGCTGCTCAGTATGTTTTACCTAATTTCTATCCTTAATAATTAGTTTGCAAGCTTTGTAGTTTGAAAAATAATACAAGAAAAATAACAAGGTATGGATAAAAATTCCATTACTTGCTCAGGCGAAACATGTAAGATGTTTAACCAATGTAAAATATGAACATGATTCTTTTGTTTATTTAAATCATTTTGGTTAACATTGTCCTTAGTTACCCCAACAGAAAATGAGCTAACAAATCATGTATATAGCTCTAAGAGCAACCTATTTCTTTCTTAGATGTACATTTTGCTAACAAATGTTTACAAATCTCCAAGCACCTACCAAGTTTGTTGTGTTCTTTCCTGCTTAAAGGGTCCCATTGAACCCAGATATGTAGTCAACTTAGCGTGTGTACTTCCAGTTGGCCCCAATATTGGTACTAATTCTATGAGTATGGAGAAGATTGGCCAAAGGTGGTTATATAACCAGTGCATAGTGTGCACTGATGTAGAAGAATTTAGAGACACTGGTCATGTAACCTTTTTGCAGTGTGCAATCCCCAGCTAGAAGGAAATAGTGCTACTTTTTTAACAACATTTTTAACAACAAAATATGGTACATTACTTACACATTTACATAATGGCCTATACATCAAAACTATGGCAAATAATTACATTATAACAGCTAATAATTATTGTATCAGTTGATAGCACCCACATTTTCAGAGTTGCCCGACAACCTTGCCCCACAAAATTGTTTGAAATGCAACATCACTGTATCATTATTATGTTGATTAATATTAGCTTGACTATCATTGACAAAAAATTCCTAAAATGCATAAAATATTTGAGCAAGAAATGAATCATATCATAACTTTAAAGACAA
>NW_027321602.1:0-2162 GCF_032062135.1 Pyxicephalus adspersus | reverse complement strand
CATTAAAACAAAAAAGCAGAAATTACAGACCAGTTTAACCAGTGAATTTATTAATTAAGAAAATATGTATCAGTGATGGCTACTAGATAACAGCAACACCCAACAGATTCAACAGGATGGCTTCTTGATCCTTGTAGTCCCTCCTCACTATAGTTTATATAGTTATACCACCAAAATAGCAGGGAATGCATATAGATTGAAGATAAAATACAATATATAAATAACTAAACCTGTCGCTGCTGAGTGAATAAAAGGAATGGTATAAATCTTTGCTTAGGTTTTTGACCCTAATAAGAAATATTATGTTTTATATACATAGCAAATAAAAGGTTAGCTGCAAATATCAACTAATATTATGACCACCCATCTCCCTATGATAAACTCTATCAGATAATTATCTACAATTATTAGACAAAGTTATAAATTCAGTGTGATAGCTTCAATCTTCTAAAATTATTAAAATAACCAATATGAGAAACAAATACTGTATAGAAACGCTATGTTCTAAATTGTGCTATGACATTTAATTTATGCTCTCTAAGTCTAACATGAAGCAATTCAATCCAACATATATTAAGCCATAGATACAAACAGCAAAATTCAAATGTGTTGTGGAGAAACTCATAATATGTTGAGTCAGTGCTTCCATTCTAGTTAAGGGCAACATATCAACCCTGGAGCACCTTGGGGTAGAGAAGATATTCAGCCAATAATGGCTGATTACTTGGCATTGAATACATAGGACCAAATTTATCAAAGCTTTCAAGGACTGGAGATGATCAACTGGAATAGACTTGGTCCAGGAATGAAAAGATTAGCCAAATAGCAAGTGGAAGAAGGAAGAGAGAAGAACAGCTCTTTGTGGCTTTGTGGTAGTTTATATATTATTCATGATTAACATCCTAATTTAAACATAGCCCAACTAGATTATAAATCCATTCATAAAGTGTCACAGGTAGTCAAAAACATAAAATCCTATTTTAGAACATCAAAATACAAGGTTGTCTCTGATACCTGATGAGTTTTGCCATTTGGCATTTGATTTTGATGGTATTAGGGTAATATATTATGGAGTTGGTATACATGAAGTCAAAGGACCAGGATTCAGTGGGAATTTACAGGATGACTTCTGTTTAAGGAATCTTTTCTAGGTTTGTTGGGTTGCCCAGGTTCTCCCATAGCAGTCTACCTTTACCAAGCTTTAACAAATCAGGCCCCTAGAGTCTGAGTCTACTTTTAGTATACTCTGTACACAGTCCATGTACCAATAAAATACCCCATAGTTTTGCTATTAGAGTCTCACTGGCTTATTTTTATTACTAGGCAATATTTAGAGGAATTAATGTCCTTCTTTTCTTTTTTTCAGTACATTTTTATGCTGATAGATTTGTTGCTGTGTGTCTCATTTTACTTTGTACTGGAATGGGAACCCAGCTTGTGTTTTCCACAATACCCCATCTAGTGACTTTAGCACACGTTCCCAGGCTAGGATTTGGTGTATTTCTTGCTTGACTCCTCGTGGGAGAGAGCACCCCTTTGCCTTGTACTCAGCTTTTTTTTTAACTGTATATTGTATCCTTCCCTCCTTGTTCCTCCCTTTCCCTGTCTGTAATTCCCTCCCTTCTCCTTCCACTCACTAGTCTCTATCACTGCCTTTACCGCATTTTCCTTTTTGGCTCCATTAATGATTATCTCTCGCAATATTTAAGGTCTCAATATTCCAAAGAACCAAAACCTCATTCTTAGCAGAATGTATAGACAGCAGACCTAGGCGGCATTTCCTAAATCCAACATGGTACCATAGTTTAGCAGGAAAATGAGCATCCTTATTGCCAACTCCTCCTATGGCAGCATTGGGATAAGACTTTTGGTGCAGAGGCTTTATTTGTTAAGAGTGTCCTGGATGGCAACCTTCCTACTTTGGCCATGGTGTACATGCTTAATACCAACCAAATTTTATTTTTTAGACATGACATTAGCACATCTAGAATATATTAGGGAGGATCTCTTGGTGCTTGGGGTGACTTTATATATCCCAGGTCTAGGTGAGGTATAGACACTGTTCGTCAAACTTCTGGTCTAACTTTTAAAAAACAGAAGCGCCTTAAGCAATGTTTATTTAGCCATAGGTTGCTGAATGTTTGGTGTTTTTTCAATCATAC
>NW_027321601.1:0-2162 GCF_032062135.1 Pyxicephalus adspersus | reverse complement strand
AGTCCTCAGAATCAGGAGTTAACCTCAGAGGTCTCTGTTCCTAAATGGTCCTACAAATCCCCAAAACATTGGCTAAACTTTGAACAGATGATGAAACATTACATTTTTGATGCATATAATTTTGCTTGGAGTTTCTGATTGCTTGAAACTATATATCTGGCAAATTGTGCGGTCAAGGACTTTAAAGTGTGCAGCTTTAAAATTGTACTCCAAATTCTGTGTTATTATTAGGAAACACGTCAATGTGTTTTATATGCTTGTTTCCAGTTAATCACTTGAAGATTTAAATTCAGACATAGCCAGGCTGCTAGCATTTTTAAAAGAAGGATAGTCATTGCTGGCCCCCAAAACCTCAAAAGACAGGTGCACTTAAAAGTAAGTTACAGGTGCCATAATGCGTTACTAAGGGTATCATCAAAAAATCCAGTTATCCAGTCACATCTTTTCTATTAGAAAGCAATAATCAAGAGTGGCGTAGAATTAATGTGCAAGAAGTATATGGTCTATTTTTATGGGATGTTCATCTTTAATTTTTATCATTAATGTCATAGTCTAGTCATAATTCCTAGCCTAATGGTAGCTTTATCCTTCAGTGATCAGATAAATGAACATTGCAGTATTACCCAGACACTTCATCATTTAGTTCTATGATAAATAATTAAGATATTGGATGTTTCATCTACTGCAATAGCAATGTGAATACACCGGTCACAGTTATCTCTAAAAACAGCAAAAACAAAAATGTCTGTCTATTCTCCTAGAAGATTCAATAACTCTGCAACTAGGGAAAGAGCAGAAAGAGCATATCAATATACCACAGTTTTTAAAGAAATGAAATTGAATAAAATAGAATTATAAAAAAAACCTAAATCAAGTCAATGCAACCTGCAGCCTTAGAGATTTGCTTGTAATAAAATTGAATTCATACTTTTTTCTGTATATTTCTGTATTTATTAGAGTAGTGTCGGTCATTTTCCTGTGTGCTATTCAGTTCCAGCTTGATTCGCATTGCTTACCATTCTTTGTCACCGGAAGCATACAGACAAAAACTAAAAGGTAATAAATGATAATAATATTAGGTGGTGCATTTTACCGTAATGAGTTTGGATAAATTTGTTTTTGCAATGATGAATTAACTCACAATCTCTGGTTGTAGAGATTACTTGCTTGCTGTTCCAGTTGAAAACTGCATGGTTCCAAGATTTCTCTAGAGCAGCCCCCATTTTCTAAAACTCCCTTCCTCATCTTTTTTGGATTGCTCCTATTTTCCACACTTTCAGTAAAAGACCTTTCTAAGTTTGCCTTAATGTCTTTGTCTGTCTCTTAACCTCCCTGGTTATACAGTTACTTTTGTATTGAATCCAATACAAAATAATTTGAATTTGAATTTCCAGCGAGTCCCCGGCTTCAGGTAAGGCCTGCAAATTGAAGGCCTCCCCACCAGTAGATTGGGGGCTGTGCCCCCTGTCGACCACAGCCCCTGTACACACCGCAGCCCTCCGACGTGGCCCCACCAGATGCAAGGGCCCCAGCTTCCAGACAGGCCCCACGCCTGCAGGCCTCTCTCCAAGGGGATCTGGGGCTGCGTTTCCTGACAGCCGCAGCCCCATCCAACTGCTCCCTGCCTGGGTGCTATGTGACCCAGCTGGTTGGCTAGGAGGGTCCCTAAAGGGGCTCCCAGGTAGGCGCTGACCCTCTAAAATAGATCAGGGCTCAGGCACAGCGGAGGTCTATGCCTCCAAGGCCGCAGCCCTGGGGTGCTAGCTTAGGGGGGGCTCACAGAAGCCCCCCAGCACCTCAGCTACTCTGGCTGGCAGTCAAGTTTCACCGCGACAAGCTGCTTTTTTATGGCTACAGGCCTCTCTTTCAAATGATGGGTTTCTGTCTAAAATACTACAGGAGGGCATACATGGTGGCTTCAGATGGAATGTTTTCAAACAGGGCCGTTGTTCAACGAATCACCAGGAGAAACTAAAGGGAAAAAAGGGGTGCTTATTTGTCTAGATCAGTCACTTTTAAATATGTATTTACTTGGGACAGTTTATTAGCTTACTTGTCTACCTTTCATAACAGAGTGTTCAGCTAAAGTGTAGAATTCCATTATGCATTACAAATGCTGCATTCAATCTCCTCTTACTTCACCCTACTATTTGTTAAAAAAA
>NW_027321600.1:0-2164 GCF_032062135.1 Pyxicephalus adspersus | reverse complement strand
AAGATCAAGGAGAAGGAGCAGGGAAAAGTTGCCTTGAGACTTAGCTCTGATGAGGTCATTGGCCACTTTAGTAAGGGCTGTTTCAGTGGAATGGGTAGCTAAAAAAACAGACTAGAAAGGGTCAAGGAGAGAGAATTTTTAAAATGTGTGTTGTGTCTTTATTTGGGCACCCCCCACATTAAAGGGGTCATGTTGTGGGAAAAAGGCCCTCCCCTCAAATGATGGCCCTTGTCACAATAAGGACAGGTAGGGGTCTGGTTTTTGTCAAAATGTAAGGGGCTACACTTTTCACCCCCTTTCTTTGGGGAATCCTAGATTCCAAAGGATCCTTTTATGGATAGGAGAGGGTGCATACTTCCACTGCCCCAGTTCTTATCCAAAAATGATATAAATAGATTGTGTGTGTCCTGGCTGGCAGTCATTAGAAAGAAACTGTGAAAGGAGACTAGTGGTTGTTGTCAGGGCACAGTCAGAAATAGAAATATTTTCCAGTGTATAAACCTCAACATTATTTAGGAGCAGAGAGTTGGAAAGGCTGCAGTGTCTTAGCATGTGTTAACGCATATTTATTCATGAATGAATGGGCTGCCATTGCACTCCAACATGCAAAACAAATGCACAAAACACTTTTTTCCTACAATATTACAACAAACTATTGTGGATTATGGTCAGGGTTGCCAACCAAACATATTTTCTCCTATAAGTGTTTAGGAAATTATAGTAGCCGGCAGGAGAAGTTTAAGAGTCAGTTTAGTTGATCAGTAATCTAAAGTCCCTACAAAGGATGCAGCAAATGTCATTCCTTGATCTCTCACACAGTCACTTTTTACTCTCCTATTTCTATGGACACAGGTGGGAGCTCCAGGACATGGAGAATGGAAGCAAGGGAACCGCAACAACCTCTATACACCTTCCAGTAACAGTCTTGTACTATTGGTTCTAATACACACTTGTTGAGTACGGGGGGCAGAGAGGAGAGAGGGCAGAAGAAGGCTGGAGATGAAAAAGATGGGGAGAAGAAGGGTGGAGAAAAAATAGTAGAAGAGTAGAAAAGAGAGAAAACCTGGCAAAGAAATGTGCAGTTAAAAAGTGCAAAAAATAGTGGAGGTGAGAAAAACATAGCCGCCTGGCTGGTTAGCCCTGACTTGCAGAGAAGAATAAGAAAGTAAATACATTTTATGACTGTTCAATACTGTATACCCAGGTTCCAAAATCATATATTCCAGCTCCTGACAAATTGTGCAGTGATGGGCAGGGAGGGATGTGTCGGCAACAATCTGACCAAAAGATTTCAGGGGTGTTTCTGTCCTTTATACTGATGTCACATATTCCAGCCACTGTTGAACAAACTGTGTAGTGTGGGCAGAGGTGTGAGTAAAGCTGACTAAAGGAAACAGACAGGTTATTGGCCACACTCACCATGCAAATGTGAAAACCAGGAAATTGACAGGATCTCCAGGATTTTGTATAAGACATAAAAAGCAAAGAGCATGTTTACAAATGGAAAAAAAGACTTAGATATTCAGCTGTCAGAGCAGGACTGGGAAAACGTCAATCTACTAACATTCAGTAAAACAATTTTATAATTAGCACCAGATGGTATAGAGTGCCAAAGACGATTAAAAAGCTTTATCCCGAGTGCGATAAGACATGTTGGCGCTGTGAAGGTATATTTTTGCACATGGAGGACCTGCCCAACCACACAAAAGTTTTGGAAGGAAGTCCAGAAACCTACCCCTGTTATCACAGGTGAAACACATCAATTGACCCCTGCACAGATTCTTCTCCACCACAGCGATTCTCAACCTCACAAATACAAAAAGACTCTTCTCTTCCATCTTCTGAATGCAGCCAAGCTATTGGTACCGTCTCGGTGGAAATCCACACATATGCCAACCATTAAAGAGTGGCTTCTAGGGATAGATAGAACTTTTACACTCATCCAGAGATGGTATGACTCAATTTTATTCTACATGGGCCTGTTGGCTACATTTCAACATTATGCATACATTTCGATCGTTTTTCTCTGACCCCCCAACTGGATTACCTTTAGGAGGTTAAAGTTTGGAGTACCTCCAGTATAAGGCTCTTTTTTATTATTATTATTATTAAACAGGATTTATATAGCGCCAACATATTACGCAGCGCTGTACATTAAATAGGG
>NW_027321599.1:0-2164 GCF_032062135.1 Pyxicephalus adspersus | reverse complement strand
TTAATAGTACCCAATTGATTACCAGACTTCACACCTTCAGAAACATTTACAGATAATTGCTTCTTTCAAATGATAAGGTCATTGAAAGGGTATATACATTTTGTAGGATACTATTAGAGATTAGTAAGTCTGTGTTGAAATGCCAGACTGTTTATTGTGTCCAGGCTCGGCTTTTTAAAATGTTCCTGTAGAGCATGTTGAAGAATAAATGAGCACTTATTAGCTGGTTTTGGGGGTTTTTGCTGAAGCATACAAGCAGAATTAGCAAGTCAGAAGTTCTGCCATATTCTGCTATTCCATTTTAGGGTATATCATGTTACCAGTACTCCAACAAATAGTCATATTACTGGCACCAAAGGATGTTTTAAAAGGGCATAATAGGAAGGACATGGGGGTGATTTATTATGGGGCCATGGTAGGGTACAATAACATTGGTTAAATACAAATAACCATTAAGATGAAAACTAGAAGCTTGTTAGAGTTTTGCTGCAAGGCATCCTGTGAACCACTGAACCACAGGCACTTACTGGATGTCAGTGTTCCGTAGCACTCAACCCCATTGAAGCAACCAGTTTGTATTGAGGTTCCTCCTGGTACTGTGGCACAAGAAATTCTCAAAGGTACATGGGTTTTAATGTAGTTCAACACATATGCAGAAAGGGTTAGGTTAGCACAGAATAAGAGCAGTTCACACCCAAGTTAACACAAGGTAATCCATACAGCCAACACTGACCTCTAACCTTTAGAATCACTGCCAAACTCTTCAATCCATAGGGAAGTGTGGGAAAAGCATTCCCTTGGAATGTGTTCCCCTGTGGATGACAGTCCCAAATTCAACACCAAACGGGATCCTGTCCTAAGCACCTCTCTTTAGGTTGCAAACCTTTAGCTTCTCCCTATTGAACCCAAGCCCTTAGCCACTGGGAAATCTAGCTCATCCCCTGAGTGGTCCAGTCTGCAGACCTCCCTGGCCTAGTTAGGCTCTTAGCTTTCATAGTAAGCTCATTCTTAACTCAGTTCTCCAAATATTTTCCTTGTGTCAGAAGCCCGCTTAAGAAGCATCAAAAACTGTTACAGGTTCAAAAAGTGATGCACCAGGGCAGATATTGGCTGCTATCTTGAAAAGATTGGGTTCCAGCCGTTGGTCATCTTTTATTGCATTTTCTTGAAAGGACTGCTAAGCAAATGGTTTTGATTGTAAACGTGTAAACAAGACTATGCCCAGCATATGCGTCTGTTATATTTCATCTACTTTTCCATTTCAAACACTTCACACTGTATTCATATCCAATGAGCTGCAAAGCTGGAATAAAAGGGAAAGGAAAAGTTTAGGCTTCAAATTTTGTTTATGTAAAACTTTTCTCCTCCAGACTATTCTGTCTTTTGATATGTTTCTTTAGCTTGTTTACTAATCCTTGCCAAACGTATAAACAAGAATTAATTTCTAGCAGTGACGGGTCCACAATGCATTGTAAGACAATCATGTTCTAAGTATTAGTGCTAATAACAATTACAAGACACCTCAATGTAAAATATGCAACAATAATCATGCTGGACCACCCGTTCTTGAAAATACTTCTAAAAAGATAATAGTACTTCCAGCATCACTCTGTTTGTAGACTAAAGCTTTCATAATGATATCTCTTAAAGTGTCAATTCTGCTCTGCAGACAGCAGGTTAAACACAACTGCACTGGCTATTCCTGAACTTGTGAGCTGTAGCTGGCTGGAAATCAGAGCCATAAAAGAAAAGGGAACATATACATCTGTCATATAGTCAAGCCTAATCTATGAAATTACGCAGGTTTTTAAAGCGTAGTGCAAGTTTGTTAAACAGCTTTTTTGTATTTGACAAGGGCATTAAACCACTCTATTTATGGTTCTGTTGCTTGAAGTTATCTATACAAATTTTATTGCTACTACATATCTTACCGAATGTGAAAATGTTATATTTACAGTTAGGTCCATAAATATTTGGACAGAGACAACTTTTTTCTAATTTTGGTTCTGTACATTACCACAATAATTTTACATGAAACAACTCAGATGTAGTTGAACTGCAGACATTCAGCTTTAATTCAGTGGGATGAACAAAAAGATTGCATAAAAATGTGAGGAACTAAAGCTACGTACACACGTCAGATTTTCGCCCGATAATTGGCCGA
>NW_027321598.1:0-2165 GCF_032062135.1 Pyxicephalus adspersus | reverse complement strand
AGAATTGGTTCGCAGAGGCTTGTAATGCACGTTCCTGTCTAACACAATAATGACCTACTCTAGTAAGACTACCAGCTATAGTGCCTTAGATAATCTCATGCTGCTGATAAATTTAATGCAGCTTTATGTACAGGAATTCAAAGCCATAGTCACATGCCAGGAGTTGCACTGCTACTGTATATTTAAAGAGAAAGACAAAAAGTATATTTTTCAGGTTACTGCTCAGGCACAATTGTATTTCCCTATATCTAGCTCTATATAATATTACCTATAACACAGCAAATCTTCACTTTTTTTTCTTTAATATTACTATGAAGAGAAATTTTACTTTATGTTGAAGAATAACCCTACTAGTTTAGTGTGGTTGCTTATGGAAACCCAACATCCAATATGGGGTTCCCATTTAAGGCAATATATCACATTCTTTTCACATTCGCCTTTCACAGTCAAGTCTGCTTCCCCAGGATTAAAAGGGGTAAGTATTCTAAACAGAAAAAATATATACATAAATATAATACAGTATTTATAATGTTTCCTATAACACAGCAAATCTTCACTTTTTTTGGTTAATATTACTTTGAAGAGAAAAAGAGATTGGAAACCTTAGGCAAATAGACAAATTCATGACACACTCTCTTACTCACAGAATAATCTCACCAGCTTAGTGGTGTGCTGGTCCTTTGGAGTGGGTAACTCATTCTAGTTGTATAAGCAATAGAGATGAGGTCCACACAGCCCAAACAAAAATGCAAACATTTTTTATTTCATAAATTCTTTAATCCAACATGCATACAGGCTAATTGGACCCCTCAATCCAAAACCATGATACTAGTTTTCCCTGCCTGTGGTGCTTAGTCTCTATGACTCTATTTAGTCTAACCCCAGGGTTTTCAAAACCAACTTGTTTTAGCGGATTCTATGCAAGATAAGTATGCTGTTCTGCAACAGGGTTTCCAAAATCAAACTCCTGTAACCAAGTCTGCTGTTTTGAAGCATTGCCTTCTGAATGGGGTTCTGCAGAGGATTTTTTGGTACATCTATCGTAACACATACTCTAAGGTTGTGTCCAGGAATGCTGTTTACACTGCTCAGTGCATGTGGAAGTTGAAGTGAAACCAAAGACTTCTCTTAGAATTTGTGCCCAGACTCCTTTTCCTGAAATGATTCCTGTGTATGACCTCTGGGCTCTCTACACTTCCTGATACCCACTTCTCAGAACTTTCTGTACGTTAGATCTGTTCTGATTTTGTGCTTCATTTTGTAAATCACTGTCACCTTTTACCTGTGTGTAGACAAGGGCCACGTCCTGGGAATAAATCTTACACCCTCACTCTTTATTTGGTGTGCTGGGGAACATCCAGAGGCTTCCTAGACTTTGTACTCCAGTGTGCATTTAACCTGGGGACACAGAGGATGCACAAACTTCTATTTTCTGACTGCACTGTTAGCTGCTGGTGTCCTCAGTTGGTGGATGTAGAGAATGTGAAATTAGTTAGATCAAGGTTTTTCAGCCTTTTTCATCCACGGTGCAACTGCATAATTACCAACAACTAGAATTAAACAGTATTTGTCTAGCGCCAACATACTACGCAGAGCTGTGCATTAAATATGGGTTGCAAAAATGACAGACAAAGACAGTGACACAGAAGGAGAGGACACTGCCCAGAGGAGCTTACATTACAAATGTACTGCAATATAATTTGCAACATGCTCCTTGGCAAGAAACAGTCATGGCCAAGATGCAGAGGCTCACTGAAATAAATGTACAGGCCAACATGTAGGGATCAGGATCTTGTAATGTAGATGCTGCAAAGATCAAATATGTGCAACATATAGTTTTCAAGAATCTGGAATGTGTAGAATGCAGAATGCAGGGGTTAGGTGTATATACATAGTAAACAACAACCCCTATGATTAATTCTAATAACTTTATCCATATCACAGAAATAACTGCTAACATTTTGACAATACACACCTATATACATACTCAGATATTGTACATCTATAAACGTATATACGTACGCACCTTCACTAAGACTCACACCAGCCAACTGGTTCATTGTGCTGTGCTCCTTGTCCTGGTTAGGGGACATGTGCAATTGGGCGTCTTTAGTTCCTGGAGTGAGGAAATGTTTCCCCTTGTCTACAAAAAGTGACAGTATAAT
>NW_027321597.1:0-2165 GCF_032062135.1 Pyxicephalus adspersus | reverse complement strand
TAATAATAATAATAATAATAATAATAATGTTAGGTCAACACCCCACCATAGCTGTCTTGCATGACTGCAAATTTTTCCAGGAGTGTTTGGAAGAGATAGCAAATCTTGGATGGTAAGGCAGCATATGTTTCCCAATCCCAAATGTATATTTAGCTGTATACCTGAAGTTCAGCTTTAGTGTTTTGGCACAATTGCAACCTAAATGTATGTCTTTCATTGAATAGCCCATGTAAACCAACTTGTACCATTTAGCAAGACTTAACACATTTAGCAAGACTTAACACATTACCATTGAAAAGACATCTAGGTCATGCAGACATTAGTACATTTAAGGTTCAAATGTGATCTTCGCTTTGCAAATGGATTTGAATATCCCGTGCTGTGGGTTTTGCATAAATGGATATCTTTTTGAAATCACCACTTTTTTAATTTCAGTAGCTCCACTGCACAATAGGCTAGTACAAGGACATGAACATTTAGTAAACATAATTATGTAAACGAAATATGCCCCATGCTATCTAAATACATTCAACCATTTGCGTTCTAATTAGCATTTTCATTAACTGCAAACACCTTATCTGACATTGATAAAAAGGTCACCCAAAGAGCTCTGTATAATTCAAAGGACATTTTCCTTTTCCTGCAAATAAGTTTGAGAATGCATACTTGCTGCTGCTTTTTTAGCTTAACTTACATATTATATATGCTTACAGAGCCATTTACAGATATGCATTTCTAATGTGTTTCCTATGTTTTCTGTGGTTCGAGGAAAACATCAATAATTATGTTAATGTTTAAACAAACATTATGGACCATTTTAAACTTGAAGCTGACCACAGTTTTCTACCACAGACTGAACTGTACTCCCAACTGCTCCAGTTCAGGTGAAAACCATTTTGTGTGACTGCAGTTGTGATGGATTGCTGTTTGGTTCCTGATACTGACAAGTTGCTACTTGTAGTATTTTAATCTTTTATTTTCAGGGTCAAAATTCACTGACTTCATCAGTGTTTACCCTGTTCTATACTGGCACTTAAGTTGCTTTCTGGACATAAATAAATAAAATCCCCATTTTGTGGGGATTTCAAAAGCTAAATTCTTAAACCTTTTGCTGCAACTGTCACATAATATCTTCCTACATTGTAAACACATTGGGCCTGATTTAATAAAGCTCCCCAAGGCTGGAGCAGATACACTATTAATAAAGTATAAGAAAGTAGAACAACAACTGGTAAATAAATTATTAGCAAAAAGATCAGATCTGAGCATGTAGGCCCCTTAAAGGATGTCGCTGGGTTGGTAACCGGGGATAAAGACAATGTAAATTTACTAAACACTTTTTTTTAGCTCTGTGTACACGAAGGAAAATGGCAGAGCTCAAGTCCAAATTCATAATAGCAATGCCACTGTCTTAAATAAGTCACAATGGCTCAGAATTTATATGATTGAGAAACAGCTGGGAAAAATTAAGGTTGACAAAGCACCAGGACCTGATGTATTACATCCATGTGTCCTCAAAGAGCTGAGCTCAGTTATTTCAAAGCCATTGTTTCTAATTTTTAGAGACTCTTTAGTCACTGGCAAGGTACCGATGGATTGGCATAAGGCCAATGTGTTTCCTATCCTCAAAAAGACAGCAAAGCCCTTACCAGGTAACTACAGACCCGATAGTTTAAGGTCCATAATTGGAAAGGTCTTAGAGAGTTTGATAAAGAACCACATAGAGAAGTTTCTGCTAGAAAATAATGTTATAAGTGATAGTCAGCATGGCTTCAAGAAAGACAAAGGTTGTCAAACAAATTTACTCTCTTTTTATGAGGAAGTAAGTAAACAGGTAGACAGTGGAATAGCAGTTGATATAGTGTACTTTTCTAAAGAATTTAACAGTGTATCGCCCAGACGGTTATTATGCAAGTTAGGGTCGATAGGTTTAGAAAAGTCAGTCTGTAAATGGATTGAGAACTGGCTTAAAGACCGCATCCAGAGAGTTGTAATTATTGATTCAAACTCTGAATGATCTAAGGTTTTTAGTGGTGTACCCCAGGGTTCAGTGTTGGGACCTTTACTGTTTAACATCTTTATAAATGATATAGAGTTTGGGATTAAAAGTACCATTTCTGTGTTTGCAGATGACACCAAACTATGTAATAGAATTATGTCCATAC
>NW_027321596.1:0-2165 GCF_032062135.1 Pyxicephalus adspersus | reverse complement strand
ATTTATATACTTTCCTGTGGATGTTAATTTGCACTGCATACCTTTTGTATGATTCGGAAATATGCTTTGATACTTTCTTATAGTGTTGCTGCCCCTTTTGTGTTTATTTTGTATTTCCCTTTTCTTTTTTCTGTACCCTGTTTAAAATGTTTTCAAAAAATACTTGCAAAAAAAAAAAAAACAGCGGCTAGGAACATCGCCAGAGACGTTGTCGCCACAGCATCGTCAGCCGCTATGGATAGAATAGATAGACCTAAGCATGAGCAGGAAGGCTCGGGTGTTGTACAAATTAGAAAAAAACAGCGGAAAAGAAAACGAGCTCTTGACGGCGTCATCCTCCCCCCTTTATGAATAAAATAGCAACGTCTAAGAGGCGTCGGCGGCAGAAAGCAAGAAACTGTTCGCCGGGTGACATCTTCTAATTGCCCGCTATGGCTTTCGTACATGATGCCTCTGCTGAGTACGCCAAATCAGAGTTGGATATCTTTCAAATACCACCCACGCAGACAAGTATTGAAAAATCCCAGCGGTGAGCAGGAGCTGCAGCGCAGATCAGCTGCTGTTTGTCGCATTGCTAGCAGTCAAGACCAGGCATCATTGCCATCCCCCACAACTTCTACCCCACCATCCAATCTTTCTGTGGTTAGCATTAGCAGCATCCAACTTTCCATCCCCCAGATGCTGGAGCGCAAGAGGAAATATGCCCCAAATGACCCCAAAACAAAGCTAATCAATGCGGCAATTGCACAGCTGATAGCGTCAGAGCTCCTCCCTTACCGGATGGTGGACTCCAATGTGTTCCGTTACGCATTTCTCTGCAGGAAGCCACAGTACGTTATGCCTAAGCGACAGTAAAAATGTGTTCCTGCTTTGCATTGGTTGGTCGAGCAAGCATGGACTGGGAAGATATGTTTACTATACAGCTTACTGGGTAACTTTGGTGGCAACAGGGGAAGATGCAGCTGCAGCAAGGACTGCATACTTACCTCCGCCCAGAGCACATCGCCATGCAATTTCCTCATCAACCTCCACTTCCACCTCCTCCTTTGACTCTTGTGCCTCAACCTCTTCCTCCAGGGACACTTTGCCGTAGAGACCAAGCACCTCCTTTTCGGCAGCATCTGTTCACCGCCAGCAAGAACCTGCAGTTTGCTATTTCCATGCACAATTCCGACGTTGCCACGCAGTCCTGAGGTTGCAAAGCCTGTGTTTCCTCTGCCACATGGGCGCAGCATCTGTTCACCGCCAGCAAGAACCTGCAGTTTGCTATTTCGGTGCACAATTCCGACGTTGCCACGCAGTCCTGAGGCTGCGAAGCCTGTGTTTCCTCTGCCACATGGGCGCAGCCATTCTAAGTGCCTTGTTGGAGCAGGAGGACATATGGCTAACTCCCAACAGACTTAAGCCAGGCAAGGTCGTGTGTGACAACGGGTCCAGTCTGCTGGCAGCCCTGCGTTGTGGGAAAGTCACACACATACCTTGCCTGGCTCACGTCATGAACCTGATACAGTACAGCACTTCCTTAGGAATTACCCAGGCCTCCAGCCGCTGTTGCTGAAGGTAAGAAAGTTGTCAGCGCATTTCTGCTGACCGTACACAGCCAGTGCCAGATTGGTGGATTTACAGCGAAATCTGAACCTGCCAGTGCACCGGTTAACTTGTGGCCACACGTTGGAATTCCATCTTTTACATGCTGCAGCGGTTGGCTGGTCAACAGAAAGCTGTGGTGGATTACGTGGCAGAGTCTGTTCGTTTGAAATGTATACCTACACTACCTTTCTTTAGCCTTGCGGAGTGGCTGCAAATTTAGGACTTGTGCACTGGATTGTCACCTATTTAAAAGGCCACCAGGATGATCAACAGAGATCAGGCCTGTGTCAGTGACACCATCCCCATCATATGTCTGCTGGAACAGATGATGGTGGATCTCGGACACGACACTTCATTAAGAGTCGTTTCAAACATCATCTCAGACATGCGTGCCTACTGGACATGGTGCACCACAAATCCAGGAAGAGGAGGTGGAAGAGGATGAGGAGGACATTGCAGGCATGGCAGAAGGGGAGGAAGGGGCACAGGAGGATATTGAGGGTACTTGAGCATCCATCCACCCAAACACAAGGCGGCATGTTCCGTGGATGGCAAGACCAGGCGGAGGAGGAGGA
>NW_027321595.1:0-2166 GCF_032062135.1 Pyxicephalus adspersus | reverse complement strand
TGGAGCCCTTGCTATGCACTATAAATGCTAATCCAGATATTACAGGCCTTTATATGAGAGGGGTTCATCAGCAAGTAGCAGCATATGCAGACGACTTGCAGTTACCAGTCCTATTACTTTATTGCCCAAACTCCTGGACAAACCTGTCACGTAAGACACTCCCTCACGTTTTTCACGATAAACTTAGTTCAGCCTGTCCTATTCTTTTATATAGGCCTAGGAAGCCATTACATGTTTAAATACATTAGTACCTAGAATTTGACCCGGGTATTCCAAATGAATTTTTTCCCGCTACTGTCTAAAATAAAGTTAGATTTACAACAATGGGACTCAGGTACCTTTACGTGCTTTGGCCACACTTTTGTAGTAAAAATGAATATTTTATCAAGCGTTTTGTATCTTCTGGAAACCCTCTCAGTGCAGATTTCTCACTTGTATTTTAAAACATTGCTCATATATTCAAACTTTGATATGTTGTAAAGCCCCAGCATAATACATAAGACAACTGTGTTGTTCTAAATAGACAGGCAATCTGGGAATATCTGATAAACTGCTTTACTGTATTGCTGTCTATCTGGCTACAGTTACAGATTGGTGTCGCCACACAAACCCCAAAGAGTGTATGAGAGTCAAGCATCATGAGACCATGAGACTTCTCCTTTTTGCTGCCATGGCTGAAAGACCATATTTTGTCTGAAAACAAATCCGATTCCAATATTGGGCCCTTATGAAGTATTTAGGTTAAGCATTTATGTGGTCATAATCTTTCACCACAACCAACCCTACTGCTTCCACTTCTAGGTAACCCGTTATTACCTCCTGGAATAAAGGAGCCAGGTTTTACACAATCTCCCTAGTCAGAGTACAATATTTCCTGCAATCTGATCACTACTTTGTCAGAAGTTTCTTCCATGGATTTTCTTTTCTCTCTGGACTTTCAGAGAGCTCTCCATATGACTTATTTTCTGAACTCCTTGATGATTTTTCAGTTTTATCATACTCTCTGTTTTATGTACTCTTTTGTCTCTTTTTTCCCAAGAGTACTCCCTGACTGATTTTCTTCTGCAGGCCTCTGAATCCAAGCTGTGGACTGAGCTCACCCTGTATTAGATGGACCACACTCTTCTTTTCACTCACAAGGCTTCCAATAGTAGTTGTTACCAGAGTTGGGCTATATGACGGTGACTTGATGGTATAGGACACTGGAATATCCACATATTTTTTCTGCTTGTTCCCAACCAATGCTGGGAATGCAGCCGTGGGAATCATCCTGTCAGTGTCATGGGCTGTGGTGTCACATACAGTTCTGCTAGGGCTGCAAGAGCAATCAGAGGAGCGGAGCTGACAGCTCCACTCCCCTGATTGCTTTGCAGCCCTAGTGTAACTATAGTATGTGTTCTTGGATAGGGATTCTATATCCAAGAACACAGGAGTCTTACGGGATCCCCAGGGACTAGAGGGTAAATGCGGAAATGTCTTCCCATTCATTCACCTTTAGTGCTCTGTGGTTGGGTCGGGAAAGAAAAATCCTGATGGCGCTTGAGCTTGTCCTCATTTACCCTCTAGTGCCCAGGGATCCCACACTGACAGGAGGATTCCCACGGCTGCATTCACTCTGAGCACAGCCGTGGGAATCCTCCTGTCAGTGTGGGATCCCAGGGCACATCATGTCAGTGTCACGGGCCATGAAGTCACATAAAATACATCACATACAATCATCCTGTCATTGTGGGATAACCTGTTAAAAAATAATAGTTAGTTACACTAATCACACACATTTAATAAATTAGCTTAACATTAAAGCCTCTTTTTTTTAACACATTTTTAACACATGAAATTGCAAAGTTGAATCCTGTGTTTTTTGGGTCTGGTCTATCCAAATTCGAATAGCCATACTTTCAAACTGTTTCCCCCCAACACTATACAAATCCCCAAGCTGTATTCCTTTCCAACACCATACATTCTCTCCAACTTGTATTCCTTTCCATTGCTATGCACCTCCCTAGGGGTGGACGTTACATCCCAAGGGGTAATCTTGCCTAGAATTATAGCCCCCCAAAACAGTATTTCTTCCCTTCTACTACCAGTCTGTACCTAATCCCAACACTATACACCATCCAAGCCACACTCCCAGGTGCCAGTGTAACATCTCTTAAAAAATTATAC
>NW_027321594.1:0-2167 GCF_032062135.1 Pyxicephalus adspersus | reverse complement strand
TGATGAGTCCCGATTTTTCTGGAACACTACCTACTTAGGCCGTGCACCCAATCTACATTTCACAAGTGTTACACCGTGGACAGGCATTGATGGCAGATCTCTTGGGAGCATTACAACCCAACTCATATGGTAGATTGCTTTTTCTACTGGTACCCTCTATATCTGCTATTTACTCCTACTTCAAGTCTTAATACTTAAAGCCTTTAGAGGGCAGAAGAAATTTTCCCTCCCCAGATTTGGTAGAGAAAATTTTTGTTAGGCTATATCACAGTATATAAAAGTATGACCAACAAAAGTTGGCGAGAAACTCAATTTAAACCAGTGCCCCGCACATATAAGATATTCTACCCACAACAAAATAACAAGGTAGGGATGCAAAAACAGTGCAATAAATGTGGAGCTCTTATACCCTCTCTGAAACATCACTTATGGCTATGCCCCCTGATAACAATTTTCTGGCAAACAATGTTACAGTTTGTACATGGGGTCAGAAGTCTTACAGTCCCAGTGGACCCTCTTTTCTGTATATTTGGCAGTTGGGATGATATTACAGATAACTCTCTAGGGCCAGGTTCCAAAATATGGGATAGCATCTGTCTATTAGTGGCAAGAAGAGCCATTATGGATTTTTGGATTACTCTCGCCCACCCACACTAGCTGAAGTTCATAGGGCCTTGAAACAGATTTTTTTTACAGGGAACAACAGCAAGCAGACCAGGTATCTTGGTATTCTGATGTCACTCGCTTTTTAGGTAAATGGCATGCATTTGTTGATAAGGTTGTACTCTGAGAGGTCTGTCATTTATGAAAATTTCTAATACTCTACCTGGTATATTACGATTAAGAGTATTCTGACCATGCCCTTGATTTTGATTGTTATTTTATCTGTTTTGTATTGGGACAGGATTATAACTATTTTGATACTATAGTTACTCATTTCATGTGCTAGAATACTTAATAAAAAATCTTGAGGGGCTACTCTAAGTATGATTTTTTTTTTGTTTAATTGTAGGTTAGTTTGTAGGAATCTTACAGTTAGGTCCATAAATATTTGGACAGAGATAATTTTTTTAAAATTTTAGTTCTGTACATAATAACTAGTGGAGCAGGGTGATAGCTTGGGCATGCATGGCTGCCAGTGGCACTGGGACACTAGTGTTTATCGATGATGTGACACAGGACAGAAGCATGTTCAGAGACATACTGTCTGCTCAAATCCAGCTAAATGCAGTCAAATTGTCAGTCACCTGATCTGAACCCAATTGAGCATGCATTTCACTTGTTGAAGACTAAACGTCGGACAGAAAGGCCCACAAGCAAATAGCAATTGCAGGGCGCTGCAGTAAAGGCCTGGCAGAGAATTAAAAAGGAGGAAACCCAGCATCTGGTGATGTCCATGAGTTCAAGACTACAGGCTGTCATTTCCAGCAAAGGATTTTCAACCAAGTATTAGAAATGAACATTTTATTTTCAGCTTTTTAATTTGTCCAATTACTTTTGAAGTGATTGTGTAAAAAAAGGCTATAGTTCCTCACATATTTATGCAATCTTTTTATTCAACCCACTGAAATAAAGCCGAGTTGTTTCATTTAAAATTATTTGTGGTAATGTACAGAACCAAAATTAGAAAAAAGTTGTCTCTGTCAAAATATTTGTGGACCTAACTATGTTATTTTTTTCTAGTTCATTTTATTTTATTTTTTTTTATAATAATTTTTATTTAATTTTTATCAAGTTACAGCAAACATATACAAAACAAAAAAATAGAAAAAAAAACAAATAACAAAAGACAGGAAATAAAAAAATTACATAATTGTAACTTACATCAATTACAATTATAGAAATAACATAGAAAATAACAACAAACACAATGGCAACAATTATTAAGCAACATTTTAAATCATTAGAATAACAATATTTTATTAATTGTCCTAATTATCTTGGTATACAGGAGGTAAGTATTTTTCCCACCCATTCCAATTTAAATGAAATTTATGGGATTGAAATTTGCTATAGGCCAAGGAACGTTCATAGTAATAATTTGTGTGTATCGTATGAATTATCTCAGAAATATTAGATGTTGTAGATTGGTTCCATTTAGTAACTATAGAAAGTCGAGCTGCAATAAAAATATGTGTAACTATAGTACGGAAGCACAGCGGGAATT
>NW_027321593.1:0-2167 GCF_032062135.1 Pyxicephalus adspersus | reverse complement strand
GGTGTTGGGAGGCGGATTGAGTTAGAAAGAGTTCAGGAAACAGGAAAAGTGTGAGACTTCCCATGGGAGACATTTATCAATTCAGTTCAAGGAGAAGAATTTCATTGCAGCAACATCAATGCTCTGCAGATCTGTTCACACAAGTGGCATGGATCTTGGTGTAACATTATTATTATTATTATTAATAAACAGGATTTATATAGCGCCAACATATTACGCTGCGCTGTACATTAAATAGGGGCTGCAAATGACAGACTGATACAGGAGGAGAGGGCCCTGCCCCGAAGAGCTTACGATCTAGTAGGTGGGGGAATTTCACACACAATAGCATGAGGATTATATCTGCTGTTATAAGTTATTGCATGCAGGAATCATATCACTACACACCAAATATTCTATAATTCATGGCAGTGACATCACCGCTCTCCATATACTAGTTATATATTATACAAGGGAGACATGAATGTATTCTTTTTTATTTATGGGAATATTGCAGCTTTATGTGTAGAGAGTTTCTGTGGTTGTCTGGATTTCCCAAACTTTCATCAGATTCAATGTGACAATGTTGGGGTCCTTTGGGTTTGTGCTAATAGGAGAAGGGGTAAGGACATTATATTGTGAGCCCCTTTGAGGGACAGTTAGTGACACGACTATGGACTTTGTACAGTGCTGCGTAATATGATGGCGCCATATAAATACTGTGTAATAATAAAGGGGTAGGATCTTTCTCAATGTAAGTTTAAGACTTCTGAGATGATACAAGGTGAGTTTATACATTTCAATTGTGATATTGCAAGTGCTATTGCACCATACTGCTTCATGCATGCGAGTGTTTCAGTGCCATTCTTTTTAACAAGCACGCTAAAACGATGCAAATCTTCCTGCACAGCCGTGTATATGATTTCCAAAACATGCTCAGGTGCATTGGGGTGCCTTAACTCTACACATAACGTAATATGCAGTGATACACATCCATTAATGCAGCACACAGGTGTGGACGCTCACCTTTCATCGATAGGATCATGTGATCTGCATAAAGATTTTTATCTAGAGTTGCACAATCGAGCCTGAAAGCCACTATCTGCACTATCTGCATGGAGTTTGCAGGTTCTCCCCCTGTCTGTGTGGGTTTCCTTCCACATTCCAAAAAACATGCAGTTAGGTTAATTGGTTTCCCTCTAATTTGACCTTAGACTATATTAATGACATATGGCTATGGTAGGGACATTAGATTGTGAGCTCCTTTGAGGGACAGTTAGTGACACGACTATGGACTATGTACAGCGCTGCGTAATATGATGGCGCTATATAAATACTGTGTAATAATAATATTATAAATAATTAAAGTCCCGTTGTGATTGACCAACCCTACATAAAAATCTTTATGCTTTAATGTGGCATGTGTAAAATCATTTCAAAATAAGGAAGTGCCCTTAAAGTATTTTAAAATCATGTGATCTGCGGTTGACCCCTATTAATGTGTTTTTACTTTTTGTGTGTCCATAAAATTGATCATGCAGTTCACCCCTAATGGAAATTATCAGGCCGGATAGTGGGAGCCTGCAAACCTTAGGGGGGCTCTGTCAATGGATTCGGGAATTGAGCATAGTTTATGTAAATTAAACTTTCTCTTTTTTAGGGGCTCTGTCTGTGGATTGGGGAAAAAGGAACGGGGTGCCAAATGTTTTAAATTCTGTCATATAACACCTTCTATGAAGTGAACCTGTTCCAGGCACTGAGCACACATCACAAGATGCTTTATATTATTATTATTCATTTTATTAATAAACAGGATTTATATAGCGCCAACATATTACGCAGCGCTGTACATTAAATAGGGGTTGTAAATTACAGACAGGAGGAGGAGAGGACCCTGCCCCGAAGAGCTTACAATCTAGGAGGCGGAGGAAGAAGCACACAATAAGAGAGTGTTTTGTCTTATAAGTTTATATTGCCTGCTGAGAACACTCAGACAGAAGACTTTGAACCTGAGATGATGGAATCTGCTTTTTAGGAATCTGTCTGTTCCTGCCCCCAGGACACTGTGCCCCATTCATAGCCTGGTGATGGGGGATCGGTTGACGGTTGTGTGCGGGCATTGGGTTACAATCAGATAGACGCTTCCTGTTATCATGTGACCATCCCAGCAGCCCCCTATTCTAGCCTA
>NW_027321592.1:0-2167 GCF_032062135.1 Pyxicephalus adspersus | reverse complement strand
CATTATGGCATAAAGTAAAAGCAGGGGGTAAACATTAGCAAACATGTCCTGAAAGGACACTCTGGACTAATTTTTATAATAGGCTTGGCTCGATTACTGATGTGGAATGGCTTCTAAAAGCAGGATGATGGATATATTATGGCTTATATAATGATCATACTACTAAATTTGTTTATATACTTCTGCAAAAAATTTAGATAATCTCTTTTTTGATATTATTATTGGTGATATTATTATTGGTACTGCCAAATCCATGAACAATGCAGATTCTAGTGGAAATGTCCCTAATGGGTGGTCTTAGATAATTATCTCACTAGAATCAAAAGTTAAAACTGGGGGGTGGAGGGAACCGGAGGGGTTACACGTGCCCTTAACTAACAGGGAATCTTGCATGGGCCTTATTTATTGCTTTGACCCAGGCAACACATCCCCGAATAGATGGAGCTAATGGAAGCCCCTGGAAGCTTGGGGGGGGGCGGTCTTCCCCAAAGGCCGGGACTAGGTTTTTCCTGGAAAGTGGGGGTGGACCGTCTCATCTTAGTTTAGAATAATTCTATCAGCTTTTGTTGTTTTTAGGAATTTATCTTTATATTTATCTTTAAATTATATGCACACACTGGCACATATTCTTTTAGAGTTTGATGACTATTGACTCACTTCATGCCCACAATGCTTCATCTAAAATAACAATTCTTTCACATAATGTTCAGGGAATTAATTCCCCGTTAAAAAAGATCTAAGGCATTTCACTATTATGACTCACTAAGTTGATACATTTGCATTGCAGGAGACACATTTTTCCAATAAATCACTTCCCAAATATCTGCATATTACCCTATATTTTATGGTGCAAATTTAGATAAAAAGAAATGTGGGGTTCTACTGTGCTTTAGAAAAAGCCTGAACTTTGGTCCACAAAAAGTTGTGAGAGACTCAGAAGAAAGGTTTATAATGATAATGTGGGCACTCAATAAAAACATTAGATTGTGAGCCCCTTTGAGGGACAGTTGATGCCGCGTAATATGCTGACGCTAAATAAGTAGTAGGTAATAAAATAAATAAATATCAATATAAAAACACAACATTTTTTTTATTATGTATGCTCTGTAACATGGTTGTGTTACTTTTTGATCCTGTCATTTATTCCCTTAAACCCATTTTTAACAGGCCAAGCTATTTGCTAGTACTTACACCTCTGTAAGACTTGTGGTATCATCTAGTGATAGACAGTGGCGGTCAGCAGATCACCAGCAACCACTCCGGTCGCAGTGTGCGTTCATGTGCCGTCCAGAGTGTTCGTTGGTGCTATGTTACACATCGATCCCACTGGGAACCTTGGCCATGCTCTTGACGTTTGCAGCCTTGCTAATATCTGTAGCCCATTTAGGTAAACGTTTTAGAACAAAATAGAAAACTGTTGCTATACCTACCTAAATAGTTTTTACCTGGAGTTAGTCTTTGAATGAAATGTAAAATCCTTCAACATTTAGTCCATGTAACAATGTCACTAGCACCTGTATTGCTGTCCAAGGGTGGCCTCTTCCTTGCATAGCAGAGGTTGGACTAAGTCGTCACCCTTCAAGTTCAAGTCGAGTCCCAAGTCATTGACACCAAGTCCCAAGTCAAGTCTCCAAGTCAAGTCACCTAATTTATCCCCATTTGTCCCCATATAGAAACAGAGCTCTGACCCCTTTCTTGAGTGTAGGATTGCATTCCTCTGACAGATGAAGGGGGGGAGGGGGGGTGTGTGTAGCAAAAGCCTTGCTGCCTTTCTCCCTTCCCCCTTCAGCTGTCAGCAGAGAAAGCAAGTCACAAGTGGAGTTGCAAGTCACTGGGGAAAACCCAGAGTCGAGTCACAAGTCATTCATTAGGTGACTTAAGTCAGACTTGAGTCCAGGTCGCGCAAATCGAGTTCCAACCTTTGCTTCATAGATATAGTACAGTGAATGTAGCTACCATAATACAAGAAGTGCGTTACTGACCAGATTGTCAGGGTAAAATTATGGTGGGTTCAGACAGGCAATTTATACACAACAAAACCACTGCATTCCACTGCCACCCAAATCGCTGATTATATAAAATGAATGTGATTGCAATCCATTTCAGTACCAGAGATTATCTATGGTGGCATAGTGGTGCGATTTTTCAGAAGCTTCATTCAGCATCT
>NW_027321591.1:0-2168 GCF_032062135.1 Pyxicephalus adspersus | reverse complement strand
CCTCTCTTAAACTTTTATTCTCACTAATCTTTCCATTTTTAACACAAATAAAATCACTTGTTTGTTTGCTTCTAGCTTGCTCTTAAACAGCCTTGTAACAGGAGGAAATAGCAAACATATGCCCCCCATAACTGCTGTTCCCTGGAGGTGACCAATGAAAATACAACATGTGGTCTGCTTTTCTGGAGCAGTGCCAGAAGCTGTGCTCTTTAATTGGCTGTGAGGTCCCCCTACAGCTGCAAAACATTAGTGACAGCTTATCTTCAAATAGGGGATTTTCATTTTAACCTCTTTATGGACAGTACTGCATAGCATGCAAAGCCCGGAACCAGTGGAAAAAATGACCATCAAAATCTAATTTAATTTTTATACAATTATTTTAAACTAAACAATTTTGGTTGTTATATAGCCTCATATTTCTGTTTAAAGAATTGCCAGGGATAACAAGAATCTTGCTCACTCTGACCAGTTAAACACGCTGTGCACGGTTAGGGCTGCGTCAGACCGGATTTTTGCATGCTGCTGTTTTAAAATTGAAAACTGCACTGTTCATCTCCCAGTGCTTAGATGATGAACAGGATAGCATCCCTACAAACCAGTAGATGAGCATAATAAAAAAAAAGTTTTCCAAAAAATTGTCTTTCTTAAAGGAAACCAGTGAGGACAGGAATTTGGGAGCTGCTATTGCTTAATAAGTTTTTATTTGTGTAGGTTTGGGGCTATTTCAGACCCACAGTGAACTGTTTACAGTTCAAATCTCTCCTATTCAATTGAACATGTTTGGGAACAATTTTTTTCATGTGACTAAATGCGACTGCGGCAGATTGTGGCACCACAAATTGACAAATCACTATTGGCTATGTGGTTGCGTTTTCAAAAATCTAACTGCAGCTCCAACTGCATGCAAATGTGTTATATGCGTATATGCGTGTAGCTTGCACCCAGGAGCAACCAACCATCACAATTTTGAACGGCAGGTATGAAAGGGTCCCTAAGGTTTGTCATCCTTTTCTTGGCTTCATTACCCAACACATCACTGATCTAAAGACGTTTTCTGCCAGTGAAGCCTGGGTAAAATTAGAACCTGAATGAGACAGCCTCAGAGTCTGCATCTTTAATGCCTATCTATGGAAAAAAAACTGTACCACAGCAGATGCTTAAAATAGCTCTGGCTGCAATATTTACCAACTCAATCATGCTGTCCTCTGCAGTCACTTCTTTCTGTCACTTGCCTCCAGCATCATTCAACCCCAAAAAATAAGGACATCCTTTGAGCTAAGTCATAAACCTGACCTCTAAGGGAAAAAAAGCATGATACCAATAATGCTGTGCCACTCCCTGCATTATAAGCACCACCCACTGCCAAATATTATAAAAAGGTAGAAGCCCCTACATTATGTGACCGACCTGAAGATATTTGGCTCGGCTTCAGTTTCTGTGAACAGTGATATACTCACTTTGGAGAATGTGTTTCCAAAAAACTTGCAAGTAATCATACAATGAAAACTATTATTTTCTGTCATTGTGAACACAAATTCAGAAACAACATTGGTTCCATATCATAAAGGTGGAACTAAACCTAAAAAGAACGCATTGTATGCATGCAGTTTATGATCTGTCCATTCTGCAAAAAAACAAACTTACCTTCCAGTGTGCAATCTTTCCTTGAGTTTACATCAATCTGCCAAAACCCAGCTTAGTGTACAATTCTGGTATACACAGGTATAGAGAATGAATGGACTCCAGGGTGCACACATTGAGTTACATCATTCTATATATATAGATTAAGAAACGCCTCTTCGTCAATCTATATTCTGACTATCTATCTATCTATCTATCTATCTATCTATCTATCTATCTATCTATCTATCTATCTATCATATAGCTTAAACTAAAATTTGATTACATTCTCATCAGTTTTGAGTGTATAATGTCAGTATTTCACATCTATCACAATTTTTTGTAATACTTTTATCTTCACATTAGTCTCCAGACTGGGACAATACATTAACTGGCAATCCCCATGTTCCATCGTATACAGTTGAGTATAGCCACACTTGGGTAATACAAAATCTACAGATCTTTGAAGTCATTATTTACTTACTGCCAGATGCTTAATATAAACTATATGTAAGATAACAGCAGAGCATGTAGAACAATGCTAAGGA
>NW_027321590.1:0-2168 GCF_032062135.1 Pyxicephalus adspersus | reverse complement strand
GTTTCAAAAGTGATCTTCTCTTCCATTTTTACATTTGCAGCTTTCCAATGATACCTGATGATCCTGGTGATTGCTGTTTATTATTATTAAACAGGATTTATATAGCACTAACATATTATGCAGTGCTGTACATTAAATCGGGGTTGCAAATGACAGACAGATACAGAAAGTGACACAGGATGAAGAGAGGACCCTGCCCCGAAGAGCTTACAATCTAGCAATTGTTTAGGTACTTCTTGCTATAGGGTGACCACACTCTGTCTTCCATTTGTGGTCTTGTCACATGAGCTTCCTACAGAGACCACAGGTGATCAATTAAAAAGATGAACTATGGGTAAAACTTCTTTGCACCTATGCAGGGGGTTCCCCTCTTTGCTGCAAGAATTATTTGCTTGCTTTGTCTAGGGGGCAATAACAGAGGGGTAAAAACTTACCTCACTTGCTGCTCGCACAGCACCTGGTGCTCTTCTATGTTATGACCATTAGTGTCATCCCCTTTAGAGCAAGATGATGAGCCTGTACAGGATGACGCCTACAATCCGAAATGTGGGGCAGCATAGGAGAATTGGGGTAGATACACAAGCCAGAAATAAGGTAAGTGTTACTCCCAAAGAATAAAAAGCAATAAACCCTTGCAGTGGGGCAGAGGATTCACTACCTGGTACAAAGGGGTACCTGGTCCTGCACAACCTGCCCTAAGCAACACCACACAGCCATCGCTGGAGTGCGTGTAGACAAGAAGTGACTGCGTTGAGGTCAACAGCAGCAATGAGATGCAACAAAGCATGGAGACAAATTACCCACACACCTATCTGTGCATTGCATTGATGTGGATTGCTTTTTTGTGCATGCAAGTGGTCATACAGCCTATTCATTTCAATGGACAGCCAACAAACCACCAAAATACCATCTACCTAAACATACCTACCTAAAATACCATTTTCTGTACTGTGTTGTGTGAAAAAAAAGGTACAGGTGCAGTTCCCATGGCTGCAACGCCTTTGTTGTGGAGGTGCGTAGTGGGGACATTAAAAATAAATTGAAATCCAATTCACCAGCATGCGCTAGTTGCATTGCTGTGCGTTACCACAATCCCTAGCCATAAAGTCAGACCATTTTTATTCACCCCATCACAATGTCTCAACACTGGCGCCAGATTATCTATAACATAGGAAACAGGAGACTCCGCTGAAACGTCTGCCGCAGGTGATCAGACCAAGGATCCCCAATGCTGACATATCATTGCCGTCTATTATCAGTGCTGCATAGGAAAATGTTTCCTGTGTTACCAAAAAGTGTTCACAACGCTGAGCACCTGAGCCAAATCCTGATATTCTGGGTACTCTTCCAGCCACCTCTATCCGCCTATGCAGAGATAATAGACTTGGTTTTCCCTGGAGTCCTTGTTATGGTATGAACTGCATTCCATGAAGGGTTATTGTGGATTCTAGGAGAATTTCTATGATTAATAGAAATAACAGAAGGTTGGGGAGATGCCTGCAACATAACAGATGTTAGGAAGATGTGAGGAGGAGATGATTCATCCCCAGCTGGAGATTCCCAAATACAAAGTAACACTTTAAAGGAAACTCTCATCACCTATTACACCCTGGATTATTCCAATGTATAGGTCAGCCTTTCTGGCCATTTTTATTATAGGGGGACCCCTGCTATAATTACTATATCCACAGCTCACAATATATTAGGTTGGGGGGTCATTGGGAATAATGCCTCCTATATTGCTGGCCATTGGGAAGAATATCTCCCTTACAGATAGCCAGAAAGATCATTGGTGTTAGACCTGAGTTAATCTGAGGCCAGATTATTGCTCCAGGAACCCCTTGCAACCTCCGGAGAAACGCTACAGTTCCATGGAACCCTGGTTGAGATTCTGATCTAGGTGACTGATCTGTATGCAGCCCTCACATCCAGGCTTGTGTACGGTTCCAGATTCTGATGGCTGTATTTTATATTAAGCAGCCTATTTATCCTAGCAAGGGGAGAGCAGGAACCCCTAAATGTAATAGAAAATCACTGCTCCTTATATTAGCAGTCAGCTGGAAGAATGCTCCCCGTACATTGGTGTTCTGATTGCCACCATAAATAAAAGCTAAAATGATCCCTGGCGGCACACCTTCGTCCTCAAAGTGGTGTTGGTTTAAAGCAGG
>NW_027321589.1:0-2168 GCF_032062135.1 Pyxicephalus adspersus | reverse complement strand
CCTGGAATACCCTTTATGTTCTGTACTCAAGTAACCTTCTAGGAGTGTTACCTGATTGGGACCTATACTTGTTGTCATATTTACAACTGCTATATCAGACGCACAGCTACCCCTGAAAAAGCCCATGTTTGGGCGAAACGCGTCGAGTTCGGCTTTCTCCAGCTACGTGTCACCTCGTTACTATACTGTTCATGTGTTTGCAGTTCATATACTGAACTTTCTACATTTATGACGTAGGTTACCTTTGTCAAGTACGACTTAATGCTGTGTCCTGGTCAAGATTTGAACCTGGGATCTAGCGCTACAAAGGCCAGAGTGCTAACTACTGAGCCAACGTGCTATCTTAAATTCAGCATTCTGGGATAATGACTGAGGGTCTTTCACTATGTGTTTTACTTTATTTGTTCTCCTAAGTTGAATGCTCTAAGTTGAATATGTTATTACCTTTATTTCATTTATCCCAGGAGTGGAATCTCCTGTCTGTGTCTATCATGTGTCCCCACCTAGGGACTTCCGTGTACCCTCCTGTGGTATACATTTCCTCTTGGTTCTTTGTGGAAGATCCCCCAACTGGTTCTCTTTTTTTTCCCTCTATCTTCTGTTCCCTTTGACTTACTGTCCTTTACTCTCCTGTGTCTGCTTTACATCTTCCTTGTCTCACACTAATGGAGGGGTGGCCCAGGATCTCGTAGAGCGACAGGGAGAATGCTTCTGAGCTTTACTGGAGTCCAAGCCAGCCACAGCCATGATCTGAAATACAAAAGGATTATTAATGAAGATTCTTAGCTGGAAAGTTGCCAGATTTATTTGCCCTATTTTAAAATTTTGGGAGTCCAAACAAACTGTGAAGCTTTACAATGTTTCAAAGCGTGTCTTTTGAAGAAGAACTCCAAGCAAAGAGATAAAAACACAAATCAAATACTTATAAGGGATTTGTTTCACTGCTGATATTGTTTGTATTTCTGTCCGTCCAGATCTAAGATTTACACATCACAGATAACACCACATTCTCCCTTACAGTTAGACTGTAGAAGAAATGCAGTGGTGTCTTCCTTTCACCTCCTTTATATTTTCATTTGGCCCCTTTACTATGTTTGCAGTTACCTAATAAAGTATTATCATTATGGAATCATGTCTTAGATTGATAAAATACCTCCTCTCCTCCCTAAAGCCTCTTGGCATAATGCCACATTATCATTATTCATTATGGTGTAGTTTATAGCACCAAACAATGATTATCTTAACCCCTTTTACCCTTTTCATATCATAGACCCATTAAAAACTAGTTAGCAATCCTCTCATCAAGCAACAAAACCGATGAGCAAGGAATGTCGCTGGAAACAAACAACCTTCCCGGCGGATCTGTTTGGGTGGCGATCGTTTACCATGTACGGTCGTTCAGTGATCATTGATTGTTCTGCGGTACAATTTCTCTGGTACATGTAATTTCCTGCATCGTTCAAACAATCCTATCTAACTCAAAGCTCAGTGGATCTCATTAATTTGTTGCCAAGGTCAGAGTTATCTCAATTTGTGCTGCTTAAAAACAACCATGCAACTGATCATCTTTGCCATTATGGGGGAGAACTGAAGAAAAAAAAACAACAGATGAAATGTCCTCAGACACTTTAATATATGAGGTCAAGCAATTAGAGGTGAGTAAATCATTTCACCTGCATAACCTTAAAAAAATGTCCCAATCCACCAAGCAAAGTCACTCAGATCCCTACCACCCCTTACAGAAGTGAAACAGCCTCCTTATACAGTAGGTAAGAAAAAATACTTATTTTTTAATTTCTAACCCATAAATGGCTCAGATGTGATTAAGCCACACAGAAAGTAGCATAATTTTTATTACATGTATATATACACATAAACCTTGTTTTTTTTTATCCTGGTAAAGGGAGCATTTCACTTGTGGGGTAGCTTTTATGTGTTCTGGTATAGCAAACGCTTTTCATTACATTTAATTTTACACAAACATATGATACAAACAGAAATAAATGTCTCAAGCTATCCCAAAAATTTTGTAAAACTACTTCAAATCAATAATAACAGCATTTAATACAAATTCAAGCCTATATTATTATATCAGGGGTCTGCAACCTGCGGCTCCGGAGCCGCATGCGGCTCTTCAGCCTCCTTGTTGTGGCTCCCTTCGGCTGCCA
>NW_027321588.1:0-2169 GCF_032062135.1 Pyxicephalus adspersus | reverse complement strand
AGTGATGAAGTTTTAGGGGATGTTAGTCACAGATGTTCCCCACTTGTACCTATATTTTTGGTTTCTTACACCTCCCCATTCCCCAACTGAAGTTCAGAATGTTAGATAAGTGGACAGGAATGTGTAACAGGGCAGGGAGGCCCATTGTAATGGGCAGTGTTTTATGTTCTAATGATGCTGTAGTAATGAGATTGTAAGAGGAGAATGTGCCCACCACTTGCACCTATATTTTCAGTTTTGTACCCCCTACCCCCAGAGAAATTGGTGTAAAAAGAAGAGAAGCAGACAGTAGTTTGACAAGTAGGTATATATTTAGGGGCCGCACCCCAATGCTCCTTGCTATGTTAGTGGCTCCGGGGTCCCCAATTTGCACTTTTAATTTAGGACTCCTAGTTCCACTTTCCTCTGAAACAGCAACCCCAAAGTTCAATTTTCATAACTTTTTACATTTGTGACCTCCATATCTTGAAATTCTTTAAAGCTGGGGGGCTGAAATTGTAATAACTAGTATCTATGAGGGTCCCCTGTACACCCTGAAAATTACATTTTCATGTAGGTCATTGTGACATACAGTTTAGGAGATATGGAGGTTTGTACACAGAGCTGTGAGGATGCAGAATTCACACGCAGAGCTAGCAGTGGATACATTTCCCAGGCAGAGCTCATGCTATGAGATGGGGGCGGGGCTGCCTGTGTCCCCTTCACATGAAGGCTGAGCTTTGTGCAATCCTCTGAACGGATGACACAGAGCAGCCTGAGATCTGTGCATGTGAGTATGAGAGCTGCCGAGAGCTGGGCGGGGTATTCAAATCAGCCGGGCGGAGCAACCGGCTAAAAACCTCTGGGGAGAACTATGATGTATTAGAGTGCCAGTACTACATTTTTCGTAACAATTTATTTGATCCCAACCCTCTTGGAAAGATGAATCCCAATGGTGGCACAGCAAGCAAGTTCCACAACAAACACTTAAGGACTTTTGTGAAACATGTTAGGAACTGTCTGGATTCTCACTGCAATGCTTAAGGTAAAATTGGCATTGAAGCTGCATTCACAACATGTGAAACACACTTAAGTTGATGTGCGTTGACATTGTTGTTGAGTTGCTATACACTTTTCCCACAGCAGAAGCCAAAGTACAGTGGAACCTCCGTATAAGTCCGCTTTGGAATAAGTCCAACTTGGTATAAGTCCTGTTTGGACACGAAAAATTTTGCTTGGTATACAAACTTTGTGCTAGAACTTGTATGGGTCAAAATGAGTCATAACACCGCGCTCTATCCTTATTTACCTCTCTCCAGACAAAACCACGACTTCCCACGAGGGTTAGTACGCCAGTTGCTACCATTTATTATGTTTTATTACAAATTAGATTTCTAACAAAACTATATTATTCAGTAATCTTTGACAATCTATATGCTAAATGCTTATATCTTGTATTTGTACATTATAGAAGTCATACAATCTCTGCAAATTTATACCCCTGAAGAAGCCTATAACAGGCGAAACGCGTTGGGAATCATGCAACCGTAACAGGTCCCCTTACTTTGTTTTCAATCTTTATATGAACTTTGTATGACATTGGAAGGAGTCTTATGTCTAGAATAAAGTATCCAAACCCTGTGACAATAACAGGCATTTGGATATTGAACTTAAAATAAATATGTACCTTTGATGTATGTACTAATTGTAACCTGAAAAATACACACTTGATTTATTTTTGCACAAAAACCTCCTGAGCCTGAAACCTCTTTCTTTCCCCCTCTTCCCCTTATACCTATACTATGAACTCTACCATTCAGTGAACAATCTGCCATATAACTCTCTGTGAATTACATAACATCTCCTCCTCCCTTCTCAGCACCATACTAGTAGGCACTCAACTCTTCTCAGCAAGGTAAAGTGAGGTTACATTTTCATTTATTTCATCTAACTGCTTTTGTATTTATGTATTTTAGTATTAAGCAGTGTTTAAATTATTTTATACAGCCCCATCAATGAATAATATGACAATAACTTTAGGATTTTTTCATGGGAATGAGTTAATCATTTTCCTTTTATCTTTTATGGTAAAAAATTGGGATAAGTCCTGTTTTATATAAGTCCAATGACCAGGAATGGATTAAGGAATTATACCAAGTTACCACTGTACTTTGTTTTTTTTCATGTAGC
>NW_027321587.1:0-2169 GCF_032062135.1 Pyxicephalus adspersus | reverse complement strand
GATGTCTTAGCTCAAGGCAGCAATTGTGCCATAATTTAGGCCAGCGTACGCTTCAGAGCTCCGGAGAACATCGCCGGCCCTTAATGCTGCACTTGAGGACGGACGCAGACTAGTCATTTGCTGAAAGGTGGCTTCCCTGTTGACTTGCCGCTGTGACATCTAGATAAACACAGAGGCCGCGGCTACGCACTGCGGCTCTCACCACAAACGTGTAATAATGGAGAGACGCTGGGCCCTCTGCGCCAAGCTGGAAATGACTTAAAGGTTCTAATTTCCCAGACAAAATGCAGAGAGGACTTGTGGCAGAGAACATTCTGCTCTGGGCACTTAATAATACTTGAGATATTTATAAATAAGAGTCTCAGCGCACGACGTGCAACTTCCTCTTATTATAAATTACGTGATGGGGTTCAGCCGCCTCACCGCCAACGGAATTCATTAGATAAATTAACAGGACACTTTACTTCCATCTATTTCTATTTCTCATATCTATTTCTTATTTATCTATCTATTATCTATCTATCTATTGTCTATCTATCTATCTATCTATCTATCTATCTATCTATCTATCTATCTCTCTGTCTGTATCTATCTATCTATCTATCTATCTATCTATCTATCTATCTATCTATTATCTATCTATCTATCTATCCCTCTATCTATCTATCTATCTATCTATCTATCCCTCTATCTATCTATCTATCTATCTATCTATCTCTCTGTCGGTACTTTTCATGTCCAATAGTTCACAGAAGTAAAGGTGTAAAGGGAAGTACTGGCTGAAAGTGACAGCATAACTTCTGAAAGAATTTGAAACAAAGGTCAGTCTGTAAAAGAAAACTGAGAATATTCGCCTGTCAGCACTTTGATCTTAAAATGAAGACACAGCACAGAAAAGTAGACCCATTGCCAATTTTTCTTCTGGAGTTTTTTGTCTTTGCAATATTCTAATTGGTAGTCAGTTGATCGGTGGTGCCAAAATACTGCAAACATATGTATAATATTTTGTGTCTCTGTCTATTTTTATATAAATAAATAAAAAATAAATCATTTTCATAAAGTTTTCATCAGTTTATCTACTGTACCTATGATTGATCTATTGACAAAACTATCCAAACCTTTATATACCAGAACAGTCACAGGATGATTAGGCACTCCCAAATATACCTGGGGATGTATGTCTATATGATTGCAGCCCCCTTCTCTGAATCACCTCCTTCCAGTGGCCGTGAATATTTTTAGTGTACTTACCTCCTGATTACACATCATTGCTTCCTGGTGAAGTGGATTTACATCTATGAAATATGTTGAAACAACCTTTGATTGATACCCCATTTTTACTGTACACCTCCATATTATATTTGTATCTATATTGTTGGCATGATGAATGTACAATGAATGGTGTTACATGGTGGTTTGTTTTTAGATTTCTAGTGTAAATTGGTTATATTATTATACTTTATGTGTTATCTGCCCTGAAAGTCCCTTTGGAACTCAATGTTCCTTTTTGTTCATTAAATAGGGGTTGCAAATAGGGATGAGTGAGAATGCCTTTGGCATTCTCGTGAAACTTTTCTCGAACTTCCAATGGTTCCGCCAAATTTTGGCGAACCGATTTTGTGAAACCATAGGAAGAGGAAATTAAAACAGGAGAATTCCCAGAGCTGCATTCAGTCCTGGGAATCCCCGTTTGTGATCACCGGGGCGCTAGAGATTATTTAGGCGAGAACGGCCTTCTTATTCGCAGAGAGGTCAAGCTCTCGCCGAACAGGAGGATTTCCAGGGCTGCATCATGCAGTTAAATAACCTCTAGTGCCCTGGGGATCCCACACTTTTCTCAATGAATGCAGCCACAGCTGCAATCATTGAGAAGATGCCCGGCAAAAGAGAAACTCCTGACATTGTAATATAAGTATCTCTTATAAATTATACATTTGTTACAGATACAAATGCTGGGCATCTTCCCAATGATTGCAGCTGCGGCCGCATTCATTGGGAAGAGTGTGGGATCCCCGGGGCACTAGAGGTTATTTAACCTCTAGTGCCCGGGGATCGCAGAGGATTTGCAGGACTGCATGATCTATCTATCTATCTATCTATCTATCTATCTATCTATCTATCTATCTATCCCTCTATCTATCTATCTATCTATCTATCTATCTATCTATC
>NW_027321586.1:0-2169 GCF_032062135.1 Pyxicephalus adspersus | reverse complement strand
GAAGAGACAAATTATGTATCTTCTACAATAAAATGCCTGCCGATTCACAAACTTTTTTCATTATAGCTTAAAACTCACCTTAAAGTGTATATCTGGGTAAGTAAAAATAAATAAATTTAGTTCACCTATGTAGTACCAGTCTATTTTCCCACCCTCTTCTCTATATAATAAAGAAGAGGTGTTCTGTAGTCTGTCAGAAGAAACTTTATAGGCTGACAACACTGCCCACGGCAGAAGCACTGTGTTGTCAGCTATCTGCATGAAGTTAGAAGCTCATTGATTTCTGGTGGACCAGTAGATATTTCCAGCATTTTTAGGGATCAAACATTTTTTTTTTTTTTGTATGTTACACTTTAGCTGGTCATAGCTTGTCTTTATGTTAAATGCCCTATTGTAACAAATCTATATAGGTATAGGTAAATAACTGATGAGACGTCCTTTTCATTAGTCTGCTTCTTATTCCTTCCATGGGTGGTCCCGGTGGCATTTAGCTCTGGGTTCTTGCCCTCTCCCCTCGTGCCTATTGTCTGATAAACGTGAGGTCAAAATACTAGGAAGCAGTCGCTGCTATATATCCTGTCTGTGATTGCAGTTTATTGTGCAGCAGACAATGTATGTGTGTTGGCGTTGACTCGGTGCCAGCCATACCACAATGTTCCTGCCGTCCAACGTACGCTTCCTTCCCATTCAAAATTTTCACTTTTCCCTCAAAGATAGCCTCTATTCTTTACAATTCCTTCTGTTTTAATGTCAAAGGCTTCCCACTTTCTGTTTTTAGGATATTAATAGCTTTTTACTTGTCACTGACCAAGCTGCCTGAATGGGCTTTTCCTCTTCACTTCTCCATCTTATTCATAAAAAAATAACAATTACCATTAAGGTGTCCAGAAGGGAAAATCTGTGCAAAGAAATATGAAGTGCAGGCAAACTGCATAGGGCTGTAGCTTCTATATATAGATTGTAAGCTTTTATTGTGTGATACTTCCCCCTCCTCCTAGATTGTAAGCTCTTTGGGGCAGGGTCCTCTTCTCCTCCTGTGTCACTGTCTGTATCTGTCTGTCATTTACAACCCATATTACATGTACACCGCTGCGTAATATCTTGGCACTATATAAATCCTGTTTAATAATAATAATAATAATAATATGAGAGTGGAGTGAGGAAGGTATAATTTAGGGCAAAATGTTTGGGTAAGGAGTCTGGTGGGTATGGCCATTGGGCAGTGTGTTTGGAAAAGGTGTAGTTAAAGGTATGATATTGGGCAGTGTGTTTTGGAGAGGAGTAGGCAGTATAAGTGGGTAGAGTAGTGCACTGGGCCAAATGTTTGGGAGAGTTACGTAAAAAGGTGACAATGCTGGCGAGAGTATGACCGTAAGGGAGGAGTATGCTTGGGAAAGGAGTGGGCATTACATTGGGTACTATGTTGGGGTGGGCCATGTGAAGAGTATAGCAATTGGGCACAATATTGAGGAGAATATGACATGTGTTTGGCAAAAGGCGTGGGGAAGGTATTATATTAGGCAGTATGTTTGGTGGGCCACATGAAGAGTATGAAAATTAGGCACTATGTTGGGGAGAGTATAGCATTAAGCATTGTGTTTGGCAATAGGAGTGGGGAAGGTATGACATTATCAGTATGTTTGGGAAATGTAGTGGGGAAGGTATGATGTTGGGCAGTAGGAGGAGTGGGGGGGGGGGTTGGCAGTAGGTTTGGGTGGGCCACATGAAGAATATGACAGTTAGGCACAATGTTTGGGGGAGTATGGCATTAGGCAGTATGTTTGGAAGAGGAGTGGGGAAGGTATAATGTTTGATGGTGTGTGTGTGTGTGTAACATTAACATAATTACAAAATACCAAAGTTGCTTAACAGCACTAAATAAATAAATAAATAAATATATATATATATATATATATATATATATATATATATAGCAGCTTTCTGCTTCATGTTCAGAATTGTTTATTTAAAAAGTACACACAGTCTGTTCAAAATAGTTTATTTAACCATTTTACTTTTTGCATTGTAAAACTCTTTATTTTGACTAATGTATTATTATTTTTTTTTCCCTACCTTTTTACACCGCTAGGTTACCTTAAAATCTTGTTGACATTTGTTATGATACGCTGGAAAACCTTTTTCCTCTTTTTAACCTGATGACTCCAAACA
>NW_027321585.1:0-2170 GCF_032062135.1 Pyxicephalus adspersus | reverse complement strand
GGATTTCATCTGAATGAGCCACTGGGCGTAAAACTTATGGTAGACTAGGATACTCTATGTTACATTTATTTTTCTTGGTATATCTTGAAGTTTTCACTATACAAAAGTAACAGTCACTGAAATGATCTCCTGGCTCTCACCAAACCATAGGTATACCAAATGGCATCTTATCACGTGTTCCCCATTGTCCACATACGTTATCCCTTGACACACTGTTTGCACACTTTATGAGGGACCCAAGACTTATCTTCATCACCAAGTTTAACTTTAAAATATGCCAAATAGGCTTGCTCTACAAATGTGCTGATGTTTGCCCTTTGACTGGGAATGGTGAAACTGCCACGGAAATAACAAAATGAATCAGGGTTGCTTAGGCACAGACGAGAAACAACAATGCCAGACATGATCCGAATGAAAGGAAATACATGTGTAAGTAGAAAAATACATTTTGCTTATTCACTACTTAGAGCACCGCACAAACTCTGACCACACTGTCTTGCATGTAAATAAATAGCCTATACAAATCCACGCTACAGTAATCACAATAATATAAGCGGTAGAGAAAAAAACTGACTTTTAGAATCAGCATACCTATTTTAGTGTAAATAGGCTTAAAAATTGTCAACAAAAAAAATTGTTTAAAATTGTTACCCGGTGTTTTTTGCAATATGTATAAAATATATTATGTGTGAACTGTTCATTCAATAAGTTTCTACACATTTGTATTTTGTGTTATATACCAGTATAAGTCTCCACTTTTCCCTGAAGAAGCCATACAACGAAACGTGTCGGGCACAGAGAAAAATGCACTACTTTATATTCCTCTTCATGTTAATATCTCTACTCATCATTTTGTACAATGTCTTTTGAGCTTGATACACTTCTTGATTTATGCTTTCTAATTTAGCTGAGCTCTGTCTAGTTATTGGTCTTGTTATCATAAATATGACCAACTATTTCAATGCCTTCTTAGAACTAACTTTATTGTGCCAAAACCCCTTTATCCTTGACTTTTCTTTTCCCAATTATAGTCTTAAGCTAGGGCCACAATAGTTCTTGGTTACCCAAAGATTGAATTGCTTTTTGACAATGACCTTTTTTTGCAGCTCAATGATAACCTGTAGAAAAATTAGATTTCTGTCAACAGCAGGTTAAATCTCTTTAAAAAAAATAGTTAATCTACCAATTTTATAAGGAGTGGAATAGTTTCAACATCTGTTGAATCTGTTTGTATTGTGGTCTGTATCCCTATTAGGTTTTTCAATTTATCAGCTTGTACTAAAATCCTGATAACGCTTGAGCGTGGCCTAAAAATCTCACTTGCTCATCCCTAGATTTTACCAACAACAAATGTTAACACAGCATATTATTATCAATCTTTATTTACACCGATGTTTTGCATTTTATATATTAAATGTAGCATTATTTTCATGAAACTTTCATTTGCCATCCTTTTATTCATACATTTTCTTTTTTTACAGAAATTTGAGTTCTTCAAGAAGTTGTTTAAAAAACCCTAATGTATTTTGCTACATTTGTGGTAAATATTCTCAGCAAACATTACATAATTTGTGAAACAAGCATATCTTGCATTTTTTGTTATTAAACTGGGAGACCAGGATAAGTATTGGGCTCCCCATATGGTATGCAAAACTTGTGTAGAGTGTCCACGTCAGTAAAAAAAAATTCAAAACTGAAAAGTTTGAAATTTGGTGTACCTATGACTACAATCCTCATAATGATTGTTATTTTGTTCTGTGAATGTAAAAGGTTTCAATAGTTACAAGAAAAACAAGTGGGAGTACCCTGATTTTGAATCAGCAAGAAGACCTGTGCAGCATGGTGCTGATGTTCCCATACCAGTTTTCAGTATACTCCCTGATATTCCTGTATCCGACATGAAGCGTAATCCAGGAGTTAGCAGTGGAAGTGAATATGAAGTGTTTCATCAAACCAGCAGTTCTCCCAAGAAGAGCTCAATGATTGAATACGTGACTCAAGTCTGTCAAAACAAGCATCTAAACTTTTAGTATACAGGCTAAAAGAAAAGAACTCCCTGGGACCGGAACATAGAATAACGGTTTATAGGACAAGAGAGGTGACACTCCTACCATATTTCAGTGACGATGGAGACTTTGTGTACTGTTGTAACATCCCTGGACTACTAGCC
>NW_027321584.1:0-2170 GCF_032062135.1 Pyxicephalus adspersus | reverse complement strand
GCTCTTGATGAACCCCTAGCATCTTCTGGAGGAACCTTAGGGTTAGTCATGCAGGCAACATAAAATGAGAAGACAATCTGCCACAGCTCTTCTAGCAACCTCTGTTGAAACTTCCAAACAACCATGATAATATCTGTAGGAACCTCTAAGAAAGCCCTGGCAACCTCTGGGGGAACCCCCAAAGAACTCTGAAGGAGCCCTAGAGTTCTTCATGCAGGTACCATTGATTGAGAAGACAATCCACCCCAGTGAACCCCTGGAAACCCCTGGGGGAATCCCTGCAACTGGCACCCCCAAGGAACCCTTCTGGAGGAAACCCTTTGGAGGAACCCTGGTTGAGAATGGCTGTTCTAACAGCTCGACAATAAAAATCGGTACAATTCGGACAAGCATCATTTTGTCTCTTATAACATTAAACTTATTAGAAGATGAATAAGTCTTCATGAATGTTTGATAATGCCTCGTAATGGGCAGCAAAGGGTTTATGTTCCTCCCTGGGCTTATTAGGACATATACCAAGCTCTTTCCATGCAAACAATTTTGTCGACAGAAGTGTCCGTTCATTTGTGTGCGCTCCATTAAACGTACAATTTATCGGTTAGCACCCTGGAAGCCGGGAAGGCCATTACCTGCACCGAAACCCGCTGACAACGGGATTCAAACTGACTTAGTAGGCAGTAAACAGATGCCGACTGTCACCTGAATGTGGAGAAAGAAGCGGGCATATGAGCGATGAAGATATTTCGCATTAATCATTTATGTATCCTCGGGCGGCTGAGCGTATAGATATGAGTGGGGACTAAAACACCGTGTCAAGCGGGAGAAGATTAACGCAGCCACCTTCAGTCCCCTCGCTTTCCAGATATGAAAACGTCCTCAGTGTTCACTCCATATTAATCCTTCCTCTCCTCTTTTCTATTCCTTTATCTCTCCTTCATTCTTACAGCTTTCCTTACCTAATAACCTTGGCTGTCTCCCTTTATTCTCCCTCCCCCCTCCACTCTATATCTTTATTTCTCTCTTTGTTTCATTCTCTTTCTTTCTCTCTCTCTCTTTGTTTCTTTCTCTTTATCGTACTGAGTTCTCTGTTCTCTACATAATATTAATCCAATATAAAGGGCACCCAAAATCCCATTGTGCAGTTCCCAGGTCTTCACACCTGCTGTGCTCCTACCATCCCAGGCTACGTTCCCAGTTATGTAGCCATGCCATGCTCATCATGAGGGGCCCATGCAGAATACTATATATTTAGTACAGTTTCTCATGTTTTAACTCTTCGAGAATGCAAAAATACCTTTTGATGTACCAGAAATATATTGTTCTCCATCCTTACCTTTTGACAAGCCTTTAGGTGGTGTCCGCCCTCTATAATCCCTCCATGTGCACAAAAAAAAAAATATTTGTGTACATACATTTTGAGAAAACAAAATGCCATTCACTTAGGGTGCAAATTCGGTTCAAGTATCAGCAAAGTGGGCAGTTTCTTGATTCACAGTCCAATCCGAACCCAGAAATCTAAATCTTCTAGCGGGTAATAGAGCTCCCATTTATATGGGTATTTTGCATGGGGTTCAGATGTATCCAAAGCTAAACCAGGCTAGCGGGTGCATTATAGCTTCATGTGACCCTGTGACCTCCGGGAAAGCAGGCTGTGTTGTTGGCACCGGGGTGCCCCCTGCCTTGTGGCATTCGCACAGCTAGTAGAAGGGGGGTCACCATCGTAGTGGGTGAGATTCAGCCGCTCAGTATTGATTCAGAAGGACAGGCCACAATCTGTGTGTGTATTTCTCTGTAATGAACTTGCTGTTAGCGTCTTGCTTGATTTCACACAGAAAACATTAAACACCGTTCTGGCTATTATTCTGGACATGTACAGTCTGCTCACTTAATGTTTATTCACATAAACTGTTACTCTTCTTTTTCTTTTTTTTTTAAGGCTTAATTCTGTAAGGAGCGCAAAGGTTCATCTCAACTGAAGCTCAGCAAATAATCTGGTTTTCGGCTTTAAAATGATTTATTTACCTGGAAATGTATCCATTTATAAAGAGGAGACTTTACAAATCTTCACGTAAAAAGTTCTGATAGGTTACAATTTTGCTACGTTCATTCCATTCAAATGGTGGCGCTACATTCCAATTAAATGGTGGAAATGAGCTAATCGAATCCACCC
>NW_027321583.1:0-2170 GCF_032062135.1 Pyxicephalus adspersus | reverse complement strand
CAGGTCAAACTCCCCTCTTATTTTCAAAATAGTCAGCTACTAGGCTTTTTACCAATATCTGCAAACTGTCATCCCATGGTTATGGTCAGTTAAACATGAGGGTTTTTCATAAATCTGGCCAGGGCAAAATATCCAAAAGGCTGAGATAAAACCTTTCTGAAAAAGTATACATATGGAATCGTTTATGGCATGTTAATGGCTCCTTGGCATATGACTAATTAGTGTGTAGGAAAATGTTTGTTTGTTTTTTAAAAAGATAGGTAAAAGCTTTACTATAAATATAGAAAGTACTTGTTGATGTGAAACTAATGCAAATTAGAATGTTTGTAGGATTTATTGGTATTTCATACTGTACAGCTACAACAAGTGAGATGCAGGAATTGTGGTAGAGTAGAATAACTATTACTATGCATATGAGCAAACATACGGCCTTAAGTAGCAAAGGGTTTAAAAGATCTGTTTAAAACATCCATAGTCTATGGGCAAATGTCATTCATTCAATTCTCCTAGTGTTTTGCTCTTCCTTTTTGACCCAGATCCTCTTGTGGTAATACAAATTTGTAACTCAATCTCAAGAGAATTTCGGTTAGCTGATTTTAAACAAAAATATCGCTAGAGTGAATCCAAATAAATCTGGTTGTTGGCTAGTTTTCATTTGAATTTTGCAAGAATATGGGTGATTGTATTGTAGCATCTTCACGCTTACTCTTCAACATTACATGTCATCTACCAGCCCAATTTCCTGCATTTTGCTTTAACTGCAAACTTGCATAGATACAAGTTGTTTCTGCATGGTTGTATATTCCCAGTGTTCCAATTTCTACCCACAAAAGCAGCAGTACTAGGTAAATAGCAAGCTAACAATATATGAAACTAGGTCCATGCATGCATGAACCCATATATCTATGTAAGTTTCCAGCAATGTAGTGTGCAATGTATTATTTCAGGAGAAATATCTAATGTGAACACTAAGAATTTTCACAGTTTTTAAACATGTTTGAACCACAGTGATATATTGTTTTTTTTAAGTTTGATGAAATGCACCTGTTTCTGTGAAATGCATTGCAGACACTAAACTGGCAAGTGTGTATTTGTTAAATAATTGTTAAAGAAGTGGAAACTTGGGGCCAATGAATTTACCTTTGTATATTCAGTAGCTAGCATTGGTGAACAGGCTCTTTTGCCATTGCTGCATTTACCAGCATTGTTTGCCAAATCCTTCTGTTTTTCAGTACAACTAGTACTGCACAATCCAATGTTTGTTTGTAACATTGTGAAGCTCCATACATTTATCCATAACCCTCCCACCCAACTATCCCCAATCCACCCTCCACTAATGTCTGACCCCTGACTAACCTTTCTGCCATCTTGTTTACCTGTCCCACCCCGCTCTGTCCTAGTTTAAATATCCTTGCACCATTCCCCTAAATCTTTCCCCTAGCACAGCAGATCCCCTTTCATTTAGGTGCAAACCATCTCTGGCATACAGGTTGTACCCCGATGAAAAGTCAGCCCAGTGCTCTATGAACCCAAACCCTTCCCTTCTTCACCAGGACTTAAGCCATGCATTTAGCTGTCTAAGCTCCCTCTGCCTTTCCTGTGTTGCGCATGGCACTGGCAATATTCCAGAGAACATAACCTTGGAGGTCATTTCCTTCAACTTGGAACCTAGTTCTTTAAACTGATTTTTATCAGTTCCTCTATCTTCCAGCTATACTGTCATTGGTTCCAAAATGGACCAAGACAGCTGGGTCATGCCCAGCCTCTCCCAGTAATTTGTCCACTCAGTCCACCACATGCCGAACCCTGGCACCAGGGATACAGCAAACCATTCGGTTGAAGGGATCTGGGTGACAAACTATTCTATCAGTCCTCCTGATCATAGAATCCCCTATGACTACCAATTGTCTTTTCCTTCCTGGATTTCCCTCCCCTCCCCTACTAGATGGGTGGCTCTCCAGGCTGTTAGGGGTAGCAGTAACATCTAGAGTTGCCACCACTGGGTCTGCCACCTGCACATCTTCACATAACTTTGCAAATATGTTAGGGTGCTCAAACACCGGGCTAGCCTTTCTTTTCTGGGTGCCCCTACCATTCCCTCTAACTACATTCACCCAACTCCCTACATGTTCATCCTGATAAACCTCTCCACCCTCCACATCTAAACCAT
>NW_027321582.1:0-2171 GCF_032062135.1 Pyxicephalus adspersus | reverse complement strand
TAGATATTAAAGTGGAACTAAGGTAAAAACAAAAAAATGATACTTACCTTTAATCTCTTAGATGCCTCCATGGCACTGGTCCATTATACGATCCAGTCCTGCATTGTCCTGGGATTCCTCTTCATACCGGCACAGAGCAAGCGCTGCCATCTTCTATTGTCTCTTCGGTCTTCTTGCTACGTCACCCGATCTGGCACTGCACAAGTGCGAGATCGGACGAAGTAGCCGCTGTGAAGGGTAAAAAAAAAGAAAGCCATTTTTACTTAAATTAGAAGGGTTGTCTACGCTTCTATGTAAAGTAAAAATGTTATGTTTAGGTAAGCTTTAACATTTCATGCAATGCTATACCAATTTATCCAATATGGCATTTCCTTATTAATGACCAACAGGTTCTGATAAGAGACCTAGAAGCCATTCGTAATAAAGAAGTCTAAATGGTGCCAATCTAATAACAGATATGACGCAGTAAAACTTTGCAGGAAATAATTTGTAAAAATATGACAGACAACCTGCAATTATAGGAGCCACATTAATTTCTTTGTGTAAGGAACTCTTGCTGGGTTAATTACTAACTAATCAAAAGATACAAATCTGGCACATTACAAAGGAAATAGTTACACTCTGCATGTTAACAGCACATAAGTGGCTTGTGGGAAAAGCGAGAGAGGTTTATTCACATGATGATTCTAGAATGTTTTTGCTTCCAGTTAAGTCGACTCTGTAAACGGGCACAAATTATCACATGATGACTGTTTCCAGGGTAGCAGACGTAGCAATTCAGAAACCAGAAATAAAAACTGAAGCCAGAAAAAGTTAAACGTAGAAAGGTAGCCCATGTTGTGTTCTGTAAGATGGAAAAAGACTGATGGCAAGTTGTGTAAGAAAACAATGCCTAATATCTTTAAATATACATAATCTGTTAAGAAAAAAAAAATATGTTTCAATGGAACAGTCTATATTGTTTATTCATTTTTTTTAATATTGCATGGGAACATAAACTGCCTTATGTTTCAGCAATAATGAGTTTGGTTTCATTCACCTCACTTGCTGACTCATTCTGCCATTCAGAGAATTCCGAGCAGTTAAAATAAAATTTCTGTTTTCTTTTATTCTTTATATTTTCTATTTTTTATTATAATTGGTTTGCTTTGATGTTTCATTTTACTTTTTTCCCTGTCATGGAAGAAAGAAACATATAAATGAAAGAAGCCAGTAAGCAGGGGTGGACAAAAGTGCCCAGGTTGGTTTCTTCGTAGTTCTGCAAACGTTCTTCGAAGGTATTTGTTACCTTTCACACAGATGATAGAACTCCTGGCTCAATCTGGTTATCTTTACAAAATAAGAAAGCCATCCTCGTTCTGACATGATTTATGGTCATTGTTTACTTTCTAGACCAAAATGCAAAAAAATTCTAAAACGGAACCTTGGCACCACCATGCTTCACCATGAGGATGATGTTCTTTTGGTGATGCTGAAGGGTTGCAAGATGTAAGGCTTATCTTATAAAGGTACACATCAAGGCCTGGCTAAAATCTGCAAAGAAAGACGTCAAGTCTCCAAAACGAAAGTGGGAAAATGTGTTATGGTCTGATGACACCAAAGCTGAAGTTTTTGGCTACAATTCCAAAAGGTAAATTTGGCACAACACTTTATATCACTAAAAGCAACATCCCAAATGTGAAGCTTGGTGGTGGCAGAATCATGCTTTGGGGTTGAATTTGTTCAGCTCTAACTGGGGCTTTAGTCAAGGTGGAAGGGATTCTGAACAGTTCCAAATATCAGTCACTTTTGACCCAAAACCTTTAGACGTGTGCTAGAAAGCTGAGGATGCATTGGAATTTATTCTTTCAACACTACAATGACCCCAAGCTTTCCAGCTCAACAATTAAATGGCTTCACCAGAAAAAAAATACAGTTATGGAATAATGCAGCCAGAATCCCGTCCTAAATCCAATAGAAAATCTATGGGGCAACTTGAAGAAGTTTGTGCACAAGAGATCCCCTTGCAATCTGACACATTTGGAAAAGTGGGTTATACAGGTTATATGTCACAATAAAAATGTGGAAAGTTTTAAAATGATTTATTGTGGTCCAATTCTTTTACATCACAAAAACCTGGCATTTTACCAGGATTGTGTATACTTTTTATATCCACTATATATACACTACAC
>NW_027321581.1:0-2171 GCF_032062135.1 Pyxicephalus adspersus | reverse complement strand
CTATATGCTATTTATATCTTGTATTTGTACATTATAGAAATCATAAAACCTCTACAAATTTATACCCCTGAAGAAGCCTATAATGGGCGAAACGCTTTGGGAATCATGCGACGGTAACAAGTCCCCTGCTTACCTTGTTTTCAATCTTTATATGTACTTTGTATGACATTGGAAGGAGTCCTATGTCTAGATTAGGGTATCCAAACCCTGTGAGAATAACAGGCATTTGGATATTGAGCTTAAAATAAATAATATGTACATTTGATGTATATAGTAATTGTAACTTGAAAAATACACACTTGATTTATTTTTGCACAAAAACCTCCTGAGCCTTAAACCTCTTTCTTTCCCCCTCTTCCCTTTATATCTATACTATGAGCTTTAAATTGAATAAATATATTTCAGATATATATATATATAAATGTGTATATATAAAATAAAAAGTGAATAATAAATATAAAGTAAAAAGTTATCCACATTCTGTATAGCAAAGCTTGTGTCCGACCTCTATGATCAGAGCATTACTCCTGCACGCAGAGTGAGTCAAGGGAGTTACTATCTATCCAACTGTGCTCCTGTTTCAATAAAACCTTCAAAGATTGGGGAGGATACACTTTTATCAGCGAAGCTGGGTGATCCAGAAAACCTGGAATGGGTCCAGAATTCAAACATTTGGTAGCAAATTACTTTAAAGAAATCTATTCCAGATTTGCTGGATCACCCAGATTCACTGATGAAAGTGTATCCTCTCAAGTCTTGGAGAACTTTAATAAATCAGACTCTATATATACATCTACTGGCATGTGATTTTCTACTGCCATAGAAAGGAAATCAACTGTAACTTTTCACAGCTGTTGTGTTGATATAGCATTGCGCCTATTTAAACTGAAGGTTCAATTGGGCTTTAAATTACTTAATTTGACAAACCTGAGGGATCCATGGAAAATTGATGGCTTTGACCTAATCCAATAATGTCAGTCAAGGAAAAATTGGAATATGTGGGTTTACTCCGCTCCTACAGATCGCATAAAATGAATCTGGGGATTTTGAAATCATGTAAAATTTACCAAGTAAAGGTGGGCTCTTTGATACACATGGCCTGATTTATTAAAGCTAAGAAAGGAGAAGATTTACTACCATGGAAGAACATAGGTAACCAAGGATTAGAAATACTTGGAGGATAATACTAAATCATTTTCAAGAAATGCATTCCAGGTTTTGCTGGATCATTCAGGTTATCTCATGATAGTTAATCTTCTCTAGCTTTGGTGAGGGCTATAGTGTGTGAAAGTGCCCAGTAATTTGTGATTTTTTTGCCCAAGTGGTTGACAGTACATTTCCATGGATGGCAAAAATATTTGCCATCCCTTAACAGAAAGATTGTACCTTATGTAAAGATATGTAGCTTCATGTAAGCTGTCTTGTAGTGTATGTTCCATTGTCTTCAAAATGTTATTTTTTGGCATTAAATTGACTGTATAGTGTTTGTGCATATCATTTATATTAAATGAATTAAATAATTCTAAACTCTGGGCACTCTTCTGCTCTATCTCCACATTGAATTAGTCAAAAAAGTTTTATATTTTTTTTAAATCATATGGTAAAACTTCCTGTTACTAACCTATATTTTTGGTCCAGTGGCACCCCAAAACTCAAGCCGTCTACTTTTCTGCAGAAGAGGAGGCTCCTTCTTTGGGTCCCCATCACTTTCAATTGATGTGAACACTTTCTATTGCCTGGCCACCAACAAGGGCTTTAAGATCAAAAGGATTGCAGCAATATGATGTCAGAAATACTTATATGGCCAATGTGGCCACAAACTGGACTATTGGATCCACTGGTCTTCATTCCTGGAAACAGCCCCAGTGAGGGACACAGACAGAGGAGTTAGAGAGGTTGAGACTGATTATCTTTTCCCATGGTGCGGCGTTATTTTGTTCAAATGTTCAAAGCGGAATACCAAAATTAAAGGGCCTGATTTATTAAAGCCCTCCAAGGCTGGAGAGGATACACTTTCCTCGGTGAAGTTGGGTGATCCAGCAAACCTGGAATGGATCTGGTCCAGGGCTGAAAACATTTTCTAACACTTCATAACACAGCAAATTACTTTTAGAAAATCCATTTAAGGTTTGCTGAATCACCCAGCTTCACCAATGAAAGTGTATTCTCTC
>NW_027321580.1:0-2172 GCF_032062135.1 Pyxicephalus adspersus | reverse complement strand
GGGGGGGGGGGTGGTACGTACTGAATGCTTTTCTCTACTTTGTCACAGTCAAGGTATTTTGTACTTTTGAGTTGGGTATGATTGGTCACTTACTCCTAAATGATCTTTTGTGGATTATTGCTGGCCGCCAGTAGATGGTGATGTGTCTTTCGTCTACTGGAGCGACCTGAATATAAACCAGGATTCTTTTTCTGATGATGATTTTAAGGGAAAAAAAATCTATACATACATCTCTAATATATACAGTATGAGTATATAAAGTAATGGATACATGTACAGCCTATAAACAGTAAGAGTATTCAAACAACTCAAACAAGTAGAATGAAATCATATTGCTACTACTGCCTGATTTATTAAAGCTCTCCAAGATTGGAGAAGATATACTATCATGTGAGAACCTGGGTCATCAGGACTAGAACATCAACTATTACTCTTTAATGATTAAACAGCAAAGTTTGGATAGAGTCTAAAGAAATAGAACTTCTACATAGAAGTCAGAGGCTCTCTTGGAAAAAAATCTTCAAAGCAAAGATTATTTTTTTTTAAATATTTATTATTTGATTTTTTTTTGGTATTACATAGGGGAAAAATAGAATCTCTATAGGCTTCTTATAGTTTATTTCCCAGTTGCAGATTTTCCCCCACCTTCTGTTTGGAAAAAGCATTTTTTTTTTTGCAGGAAGTGATAAGAAATCCTTCTATTTGGTAGGAGTAAAATCTAGCATGGTTTCCAGCCTTTCCCTATTCTATCCAAAGTTAAAAAAAATTCTTGGGTATAGCTTTACTTGTATGGTTATAACTGGATTACTGGATGAACGATAAAACCAGGTACATTAAAAAAATGTTGCTCTAAAGCCGTCCCTTATATACCTATTTTTTTGTGTAGTTAGGATTTGTTGCTAATGCAGAATTATAGCATCTATAGTTGTATAATATAAAGTATGTATATATATCACTACAGTAATTTATCTATATTATTGTGCACAATTAATCAATGTGTGAGTATATCTGTAATACAGCACAGAACGGTCACACTGTTAATTTGCAGAACATTACCCAGAATGCTTGGCAAGGACAGTCGCTGCCCTTTGTTTATTTAGCAAGGAGGAATTCTCTTTGTGAACACACTGACTGCCCTCATACATTCCTCTTTATCTGTGCTGAGAGCACGGAACAATTTTTTTAACTGTTTTAGAAGGACAACAAACGATGTCCTGGACATCAACACATCCAAACAATAGATGGAAATATCCCGGCTTATATTCAAAATATCTTTTCAGAAAAGCTTTTCAGCGATAATGCAGCGGTGGTGCTGCTGGAACGATTTGGCGCAGCCTCCATTGAGAATAATGTATTTAGCTTTCTTTGTTTTGAGGCATGAGAGCTTTGTACCAATCTTACATTAAAGAATGCTCTCTAAACATGTACGCAATTATAATTTGTCTTTTATCTGTTCTTGTGAAAGCGCAGCTGTGTTTTCACATTGGCTGCAATATATACTGCGCCGCTCCTCCCCTCCAAACTGGCAACAGTTTCTTGATAATTTTTTAGCTGGTCCCAGTAAGAGATCTGAGCTCATCAAGACTGGGGAGTTTACTGAGGAAAAGGCTTCAGAGACCTCTGCTAACCTGCTCTGCCTTTTATCTTCCAAACATGCTTGATATATGTCCCCTCCCCATCACACATTCACAGCCAAAATACATTCTCCTTCCAAAACCAATTACTGAACTCCTGTGTTTCTACAGAATCCTGTGTGCACTTTCCATTCTACGGCCAAGCAGATCCAGCAGGTCTGTTATTTTCAGATGTTCTTTTTTTCTCATTTGGTACTATAAAAAAGTTGTGTTCTGTTTTTCCCGTTAGGATAAAATTTGTATTCCGCGTTTTTGTGTTTCATGTTGATTTATTTATCATTAATTTATTATTGTTCTCTGTTGTTTCTATTGGGTGAACTCCAGGCAGATGATAAAAAAAAACATCATCAACAACATAAAAAATAAAATGAATGCAGTCACATATGTATTAGTTGTATTTGAAATGCAACTGATATACATACCTACTTATTATTCCATATAAGCCCTTTGTAATCCCCTGAACAACAGCATATACATTCATTTATTATTGCTTTCTGTTGTTTATATTGGGTGAACTCTAGACAGATGATAAAAAAAA
>NW_027321579.1:0-2172 GCF_032062135.1 Pyxicephalus adspersus | reverse complement strand
GTGTACATTCTTTTTTCATTAAAAGCCTGCCTATCAGTACTTTTATTAAGCAGATTTTACTTTAGCTTTTTGGACAATAAGTAAAATGTATTTAAGTTAGTAGTAGTTAGTGAGTTTAGTTTAGTATATATCTTGTCAGGGCAGCATTTTCATTTAGTATATCAATTAACCAGAATAATATAGGGATACCAGGGTTTTCATTTTAATTCTTACTCTCTAGAGAAGTTACCAGAATGGCAATAGAGTGGATGACACGAGCAAAGGAAGTAGATCGAGAAGAGAAAAATTAAATCTTATGAATATAGTTTTTAAGTCAGAATGACAGTGCAATACAGTTTCCTGTGAAGAACTAAAAGCATTCAATGTGAATCTAGGCTAATTACAGTCCAGCTATGCACCATAAGCATTTTACTAATGTTTGATTATAAGAGACCTGGCAGTTGCAATCAAGCATTTTTCCATTAGACAGATTTTCTGTTCCACATGGTAAAATTATTAGGTATATGCATCATTTTATCCATAAACTATATATACAGATTGTAGATGAAAGATTTATATATATATAAACTAACACATATCCTTCAAATATTGCAATTTCAACACCCCAGATATAAAAAAAATGCTTTCTTCCAAAAAACAAAACTGTTTTGTTATATAAACATAAACACACTTGGGAAATAATAGAGAAGGCTCTTTCTTTTATGCCACTGACTCCAAGTTTAGACTGTACCTACTTAGGTGACACTGAGATTACCAAATTATTTTTGGTTTTAAAATGACTATATCCTAATTTTTAGGGTGGGCAGATTGAACAGACACAAAAATACCTTTTTATTTTATTTAATCATTGGTCATGCAGATTAGTATTTTGTTGGCACAACATTTTATATTAAGTAGTTTAGGTCCCTGCATATCTGTAAAAAACATTGTGTTACTAAAATTAGTAACTAGTTACTAATAATTAGTAATTAGTAACTAGTTACTAAAATAAAACTATGTAAAATATTCATAAAGGTGTCTGTGACCTATTCCTAAAAATCAGTGTTAATAATTTTTCTTTATTGTTTATAGAGAAAAAAATATAAAGAAGCTACATAGTAATACTCCCATGCTGTGCTACAGAGAGATGAGGCCATGTGAAAGTTATTTCAGAATGAGCTTGCAGGGAGCTCTCAGGTGGGAATGAGTGTTAGTATCACTTTTAGATTACATTCAGCCTGAAGGCAAGGGAGGTCATTCATGGATGGAGGGTGTCAGTCAGCAATTAATAGCAGCCCAATCACTGATAAAGTGGTCTGAAATGTGTCCCACCCCTCTTCACTGTCAATCTTCATCCTCTTGATAATTTCTGCATCTAACACATTTTCAGGTGTATGTAATGGATGCTTCCCATTTGCTATGGTGGTGGTCAAGTTGATTGATTCTAACCTTCTCAACACTTGTACTTGTTGGAAACCTTAGTTTTTGTCACGTTTCTTGTCAAGGCACATCATAAACTTAGCCCTTACTGTTTATTCGCAGAATTAGACTGTAATTAAGCTGTTGAAAAGCTGCTCTGATCCGTGCCCCTGGGCTTCTAGCTATCAAAATGCCAATTAATTGCTGATATTGACTGTTTGTGTTGAAGAATTACAGCTACTTAAACTTCTGCATTAATGCTTGAAAGCTTCTTGAAAGCCTTTTTTTTTTACACACAACCAATACATTTTAAGAAATGAAAGTGCTTTGGAAAGCATTGGGTATGTTGACTAGTCGTTTTATATTTTTTTTCAGTAGCTTATAGTATCCTGTTAAGGTGATATGCTATACTGTTTACAAGTATGCATCTGTTTATAAAACATGGAATGTACACAGTATTATATAGTATGAAAACTAACTAGAATCTAATTTCCATAAAAATGTGACTACATTTGTGTAAAGATGATTTTGAAGCCTACTCGGCATACTGCCACCCTGGTTCATGTACCGGTAGGTATATGTTGGGGGACATTTAGCTTTTATGTATAGTCCAAACCTTTTATTTACTAATTGTAATTGATACAAAACCAGGCTAAACATAAAACAGTAACGCATACAAGGCATAGATACTGGTATCTAAAAAACAAACATGGCTATATACAGACATGGAAAAAAAAACTGTAATGGAAATAAGTCTGCAGTGGCACGATTAAA
>NW_027321578.1:0-2172 GCF_032062135.1 Pyxicephalus adspersus | reverse complement strand
GATGCCCATGGGCTGCATGTGCCAACTCTGCGCTTCCAACAGGGGACCAGGTGGGAGACAATGTGAAGGAACTGTTGGCACTGTCAGCCACCCAATCTACTACTGCCTCTACTTGTTCTGGCCTCACCATTTCTACACCGGTTTTCGGGCCTACAAAATAACGCTGAACGTTCTGTCGCCTACGTGCACCTGAGGAAGGTGTTTAATTTGGGTGTGTAGCTGGCACAGATTGACCACGTCCTCTCCCTGCAACAGGAGCTCCACCAACACCAGCAGCACCACGACCAGGGCCACATCCCTTATTTGATGCTCTCCTCATTTTTGAGGTCACCCACCGAACTAACAGACGGATTAACTATATAAATTTCCCTGTCACATATGCAGTGCAAGTGTACCTCACACAAAAATTGGGTATATGTCACCCACCGAACTAACAGACGGATTAACTATATTTATTTCCCTGTCAGGTATACAGTGCAGGTGTACCTCACAACAAGAATGGGAATTTGTCGCCCACCAATCTACCAGACGGATTACCTATATTAATTTCCCTGACACGTATGCAATGCAGGTGTACCTCACACAAAAATTGGGTATATGTCACCCACCGAACTAACAGATGGATTAACTATATTTATTTCCCTGTCAGGTGTCAGGTGAACCTCACACCAAGAATGGGAATATATCACCCACCAATCTAACAGTAATAACAGTAATAACTATTATATTTTTGTGTCAGGGGTACAAGGATGGTTGATTGCACCCACAAAAAAATCGCTATAGGTCACCCACAGAATTACCAGCCAGATTAAATATTATATTTCTGTGTCAGGGGTACAAAGATGGTGCATTGCACCCACAAGAAATGGCTATAGGTCACCCACAGAATTAACAGTCAGATTAATTATTATATTTCTTTGTCAGGGGTGCAAAGCTGGTCTATAGCACCCACAAAAAATTTACTATAGGTCACCAACAGTAGCCAGATGAGACTCCTAACACTGTCCCTCACTTCAGCTGCCTGCTTCCTGTCCCTGCACTACTCAGAGCAGATGGGCAGTGCTACACGTGATCCAGCTTTTATAGAGGCTGGGTCACATGATGCACCGGCCAATCACAGCCATGTCATTACTACAGTACTTCTTAAATAAAAACACAGTCTTAATGGGGCGTTGTAGGCCTGCTGGTTACCAACATGCAAACTGTGCAGCTTGGGAAGTTACATCTATCTCAGATAATGGAAGATAGACACTATAGAAAACTACCTGAATGTTTCCAGGGCTTAAAATCAGAAAACTCAGTGGAACTTCATTGGTACCTTCAAGTGGAATTAAATTGGCAAGTTCTGTTTAAATTGACCTGAACTTAAAAGTTTAAAATGTGTTATGGGGATAACTAGGCCCGTTTATTTTGCCATAGAAGAGCCCTGAAAAATGTACTTGTTATAAAAACTCTCCCTATGCCTACAGCAACTTGAAGTGAGATTTGATGATATTACTACTGCTCTGCTCCCTGTACACTTTGCTCTAGGGGAAGCCATAATTGTAGACATGCAATACAAAAACATTGTATTTTCTTCATTACTTCTGTGAATTTTTGCAGTTAGTCTCTTGCTCATGCTTGATTACCCCTCCATCAGCCTTCAAGTCACCAGATTTCAGATTACCATCCTTATAATATGTAATGATAACCCAACATACATACACCATGAACCAATACAATCCACTACACCACATTCTATAGGCCCATGAGTGTCAGAGAGTCAAGATGAGATTTGGCTGCTGGTGAAGTGGGAGCTAAGTATTTCACCCTATTCTTGCTTTCTTGGACAAGCAATGTTTTTTTTGTCGGGAAAAGTAACTATAAATCTTTACAAATTCCCTATGGTCAATTTTAATGGTCAGACATCATGCAAGAGCAGTGAGATTGGCTCTCTTTTTTCCCCTTTACAGCAACCTACGTCACCCAAAAGAAGGAAGTGAAGACTGAAGATGGCGGCACTGAAGATGAACCGCCAGCGGGAAGAGGAATTCAATGACAACCTGGGACCGGATCGCTGGAAGGACCAGCACCATTGAGGGACTCTCAGGATTAAAGGTAACTGTAATCTTTTTGTTTTGGGTTTGGTTCCACTTTAAATGATACTAATTTTTGACCGACTTGAGTTGATAA
>NW_027321577.1:0-2173 GCF_032062135.1 Pyxicephalus adspersus | reverse complement strand
AAGATGTACTTCCTTTATTGGTGGTAACTATAGTTTCCCCCTGTATTGGTGGTTAGTGAAGATGTACTTCCTATATTGGAGGTAACTATTGTTCCCCCTTTTATTTGTGGTTAGTGAAGATGTACTTCTTATACTTGAGGTGACTTCAGTTCCCCCTTTCGGTGCTGATTAGAGATTGTCTAAACTAGTGATCAGGGCAGAAGAACTTCTTTGCATTGGTGGTCAGTGGAAATGATATTGGAGGTTAGTGGAGATCTGATCTCTTGTTTTGGCAGCCAGTGTGCTTCCCTTTACCTTGATGGTCCTCATACATTGGTGGTCAGTGGAGATATGTCCTCTTACATTGGTGGTTGAAGGGAACCTGTCACGTTAAATTTATGGCAATGGCTGCCATTAGGGGGGGCAAGGGGTATTTTTGTACTGGGTCTAATTCAACACAATGTGACTTTTACATGGCTAGAATTTGTAGACATGGAGGAGTGGGGTCCAGGAAGATGACCTAGTGTGGAGCCCAAAAAGTTCTGATGGAGGTCCTGTTTGTGGTCAGTGGAAATACTCACCTTGATATATGGGGTCAGTGTATTGCCCCTTACACAGACATTAGTTTGTCAATAGGAAGTAGTTTATAAATTGTAAAAGATTTACCTTAAAGTCACCCTGTTACCATCAGAATTAAATTTAAGGGCTGTTCGTACGTATCTGCTCTGCTTTATGTACATCTGATCTATGCTGTCTTGAAGAGATCCAGCTGTTGGAATGTGAGAAGCTTTTTGGAGTGCTTAATACCTTCTCCAGCTCTGCACTCTAAAGTTCCATTCGCTGGATCTAATGACACGACAGTAATGATAAAGGGAGCAGCAGATGGAACCACAGAGTGCATTGAGGGACCAGGGATCCAAAACTGATTAGAGTCCTGCAAATACCAGAAAGTGTGAGTTCTGCAAGTCATAGGTCTGGCCGGCTTGGACTCCTACTGAGAGACCTCTGCTTCCATGCAAAGAGCAAAGTACCTGTTCTAGCCACACATGCCATGGTATATTTTCCAGCCAGGAGGAAGAGTTCATTCAATCCTGGCAGCCACAGGGGAAGCCGGGATGCACCAATATTTCATTATTTTTCAATGAGCATACATAACTTAGTGTTTTTTGACAGAAGAAGTCAGCGATCAGGCAGGTAAGTCTGCTTTATTGCAGATTGCCTGTCCCTTTCTGCAAAAAAAGCCCTGCCTGGTCACAAATTTTCAAAGCCTAACTTTATTTTTGCGTTAAACTCAAAGTTCAGATGGATATTAGAAGATGTTACCATTTATGTAAAGTACAGTAATTGTTGATGTAAGGAAACATTCCACTTCTTCCTGTTTCCAGATTTTGTTTACAAAGGTTTTGTGTTTAGTCCATGATGTCAGGCTTGCGGTATAATCATTAGATCCAGGATACAAGGCTGGCTGGTAGCCAATATAACCCCAGGGGACATGAGTCACAATATATCTGACACTCACCTAACATCAATAGCAGCTGTTCAGCTATCAGACTAACATTGGTAAAATTCATTCAGTTTAGTTGTAGCAGCTGTTGTCAATTACTTTGTTTTTCTGTAATGTATCTCAATGCTGGGCTCATACATATGGGTGCTGCACATCATGCATCTGTGGGCTTATTCATGGCTCCCAACTATTACTAATTTTACTGCCCCTCTATTGCAACCAAATCCGTTTGTCCACCTTTACTCATCGGTTTTCCTTTTCTTGCTTTGTATAAAAAAGGCTTCTGTAATAAATTGTACTATTTAAAGCCCCTCTCTAGCAAAACATGAATGCTTTCCAAAAAAATATTCTCAACCCCTCTCACCAATTTAACATTCTTCTTTTCTTTAAAAATATGTTCTTATACTTACATAAGTTCCTCCATCCCTGTCCCATGTGAGCTATCTTTCTGGGTGCAGGAGCTTTTAAATCTGCACTGGAGATTTGCTCATGTTTACCAGTGGGGACTGGTGGTGGCTACTGGTAGGGACCACCCGCCCCATCGCTCTCTTCTGTATCCAAAGAGGAACCTTCCACTGGGCAGTGAAGTTGGTACATCATGCAGACAGCAACATAGGACCTCACCCACAATAATGTCACATACATACATATATATATATATATATATATATATATATATATATATATATA